>NW_026725715.1:0-55273 GCF_029784015.1 Lycium ferocissimum
TCTCGATGATCAATCGCAAATAAAACCCTAAGTCGCCATTTGAGAGAGAAGAAAGGATACGGGGATCTCCGTGTAAATGAAATAAAAAGAGGGGGGGGGGGGGGTTTGGAAGTTTTGTTTAAAAATTTTCAACCGCCCTTTAAAATCTAAATTCCCGCTTTAAATTTTTAAATTATTTAAAAAGCCCCCCCCCCCCCCCCCCCCCCCACCATGCTTAGAATACACACTTTTCAAACTTTGTACTCCATTTTAAATAAGTACCTAATTTCACAAAAATACGTATTTGTCTAAAAACCCAACGTAAACTTATTTTTTATAAAAACAAAATTTGGAATACGCCGTTTTAAAATACGAGCTTTAAGACGAGCCCAATATTGATATACTTTAGAGCAATATTTAAAAATGTGAAAAAATGCGGTCAAAATGAGCCGTAATTCATACGTCTTTTTTAATTAACAAATTTTCTGAGTTAGACAGAGTGGGATATGTATCTTCTTTTCAAATCACGTTTGTGAAAGTAAATAACTCGTAATTTCTTGTAATTGTCAATTTTCACAGAATAATTAATAAAATGTCAATTTTTTGCAATTTTAATTTTAATTTTGAAGGTGCATCCTTGCTCCGTCTTTGACTCGGGAATTTTGAAAATTAAAATACGCATCTTATGAGATGAATATTAGGTTTCAACACATAACCATACATGAATGTGGGCCACGAGGGCGTCCATGAGAAAATCTGCTGACCCATAGAAGCAATAAGCTGAAAAGGAGCAAGTCCACAGGACATATATACACAAACATGTTGAACTGGATAGTACGTACCGACAAGGCTACCGTGGATAACTATACAACAAAATAAAGGCCGAGGAGGCCACTCAATATCGAACTGTATCATAACTATCTACAAGCCTCTACTAGAGTACATGACATAACATAGTCGAGACAGAGCCCCACCATACCCATAAATATGCATACATATCCACAGTGACTCACAAGGTAACTCCAGAACAAGTGGAGTGCGACACACCATTTGCTGAGCTGACATCCTACTGAGAGAGCCGTCAACCTGTAAATTGAGACCCGCGAGCATGAAACGCAGCGTCCCGCATAAAAGGGATGTCAGTACGAATAATATACCGAGTATGTAAGACATGAAAACAACATAATAGAGACATAAAGTAATATGAGACAAAAGAGAATCAACTTGTACATCTCAATGCCTCTGAGGGCGATAATATTCATAAATGTCGTACATATGCTATATAACGCCTTCTCATACATATGAATGCATATAATACCATTAAGCCTATGTGGGTATCCCAACGTATCATATAGGCCTCTGTGGGCATCATCATCGTCATCATGTACCAGCTGATCAGGTAGTGGTGCGAATATAACACCTTACCTTTCCCATATCCCATATACATATCATAGAGTATACACGTATAGAATACCTGAGTGGTCATGGTATACATGTACATATAAATATAATACATCAATGATAAGAAGACAATCTGAATCTATCGGAGTAACGTAAGGTCGATACACCTTCGATTAACATTATAGAACTAACATCATCAACATAACTTACCTTGAAGGATCAATAACCATAAGACAAGATCAATAACGTGTGTGTGTGTGTGTGTGTGTGTGTGTGTGTGTGTGTGTGTGTGTGTGTGTGTGTGTGTGTGTGAGGTCAAGGAACATAAGCTTCTAGCACATCTAAGAGTAGAGTCATTATGAATATCGTTCGTTTACGTTTCGTTTCATTCTGGCCATACTAAAAGAAGATAGAGAATGACCTTAACATACCTCAATCTCCTTGACCCCACAATACTTTTCAAAGCAGCCCGCAATACAAGTCAATCTACATCAATACAATAAGGTTCATGGTTAATGCTAAGAAGTAATTAAGTTTGTAGCTCTAAGCTAGTAGCTTGTCCAAATAAATTTGGGTAGCATCTCCGCTATATCATTAACTTCCTCCAACTCCACATATCAACAAAAACAACAATCAGAGCAACACAATAGGTACAATACAAACCACAAGGCACAATATGTAAACAACAAGTCATCAATGTCTCACGACGAGCTGCAAACTCGGTTTGGAACTCATATAACCCATAACACCCCTTATGAATTTCTTACTTTAACCCAACCATATCAATAACATGATAACAAGTATATTTATACCATTTTCCAGCCTTATATCCCACATAAATAATAAGGGAACAGTCCAAAGAGTTCTACAGCTTCAACTAGAATTTCAATGTACTAGTTTATGCTTTCTTCAATCATCTACACCAACCAAAACCAAAATTGTTACGCCTCTCGTTCTCGTCGTAGTAGAACCTATGGTTTCATAGTCGGGTATACCCTTGGAATTGAGACTCGTGTCCAAGTTTTGGAGATAGAAAGTGCCTTACCCCGTGTACAAAGATACGAGCAAGTATTCCTGACAATTTACAGAGTTAGAAGTTGAACGAATCGAATCGACGCGATCTGAGCTGAATCTGAGAAATCTGTAGACACCAGTCACCGTCGACGGGCCATCGACATGGTCGACGGACCATCGTTGTGCGGTGTTGATAGGGTTTCGCAGCTTGGAAATCTGCAGGCGTAGGTCGACAGGCAAGTCGGCAGGTTGTCGAACCGTCCGTCGAACCGCACTGCTGGAGCTTTTTAATTCCGAGTATAAATATGTGGTTCACGACCTTATTTCTTATTTTCCTCCATTCCAAATATGAGAAACCCTAATATTTTCTCTCCCAATATTTTTCATCATTATTAGTGAAGATTTGGCAAGATTCGAACCCCGTAAACCCAAGCTTGTAAAGCAGAAGGTTGATTCTAGGATTTCTTCAAGGTTGTGAAGCTTAGGAAGTTGGAGTTGAAGTGATTCTTGGAATCTTAGGCCCCTCAAGGTATGTGAATGATTTCTACCCTTGTATTTGAGTTAATTATCAAGAGTTTTAGTGATTTTAAGTAAAGAGAGGGTATTTGTGGAAGTGGTAAGTCGATGAAGGGCAAGATAGTGATTTGAGGCTATTTTAAGAGATGATTGGAGATAAATTTGAGTATATATTTATATATAAGTGTTGTTATTGTTGTTGTGGTTGATGTTGGATTGAATGGGAAGTTGAAGGGTTGTTAAGCTTATAAGGGAAATGTTGCCCGTAATTTGTCAAGCTCTATTTGTCACAACCCAAATCGACGGACCATGACTAGTGCCCCAACTGGACGCTCATATACGAATTTGCTAAATATAATCAGACTGAAACCAAGGGCAATATGGAAATTGTGAAACATAACCAAACATGCAAGCCGACAAGGCTGTCACTATATGCAGGAGTATCCAAAATGAACTACATCGAGATAGCTAACCCAAAACATATATACAACCCACACATGTCTAAAGACCTCTAAGAGTATAATAGTGACAAATGACGGGTCAGGGCCCCGCCGTGAACTTGAATTTGTATAAGTATATATATATATATCAAAAGGGTTTGTATCGAGGTGGCTCAAGCTCCGAAACAATGGATCTCTTCAAGCAGGTGAATAGAGGTCCATGGCTGGAGGATCGCCAAACTGAGTGTCTGTACCTGCAGGCATGAAATGCAGCCCCCGAAGGAAGGGGGTTAGTACGAACAGTGTACTGAGTATGTAAGGCATGAAATCAACATGTACATAAAATCCTGGAAGACATTTGAGACATGTCAATGAATAGGCAAGATAAATGAATCAGTATGGCTATATTAAGGAAACGCATATATCTATAGAAATGCCACAACATAAACCATATCGTCACATATAAAACATCACCGTATAGGCTACACAATTGGTCACCCCCTATCAACTGTGCCTCTTATAGATAGATATCACATCATCGGCCACAGCGTCACCCCCTGTCAACTGTGCCTTATATATATACATCACCACAAAGGTCACAGCGTCACCCCCTGTCAACTATGCCTTTTACATATATACATCACAACAGAGGCTGCAAACACCCCCCGTCAACCGTGCCTTTTATATGTACATGAAGAATGAGAATGAGTGCAAAGGTAAGCAAAATGAAATAATAGAACTCGGTAACGTCACAAAATAGCTATATACATATATTATACTCATAGCATGCATGAGAGTTCAAATAAAAGCTACTACTTTAGCGGAGTGACATAAGGTCAGTAACCTCCGATTCACATTATGGAACAACCATTATCGCTAAATCTCACCTCAAAGGAACAATTTATAGGGTGAGATCAACAACAATGAAATAAATCGAGAAAATTATGAAATAGCTCAACCTTTTCATATCATTGTTGAAATCATAACTTGAGACCTTCGAACATAAAATCATCACTTTCATTGTAATCATCATAGAATCATTCTTATCTTTAACATCATGAGAAGCTTTAAGAATTATGAACTTCTAGCTTTTGAAATCAAGGAGGTTATGGAAACATTTATGGAATCTTACCATAGGAATCATGCCTTTGGAAGAAAGGGACGAGCCTTAACATACCTGTTCAGCCTCCAACTACCTACGCTTATCCGTCCGAGCCCACAAGTCTACATATAAGACCATTCATACTATGATTAGTCCCATTGTTATATACTTATCCTAAGCCTTCAAATAAATCTTTCTAGAATCTGCTGAAATTTCGGCAGCATCTCATCTGTTTATATGCCTAGCGCAAAATTATAATTCAGCAACCAACAACAGCAGCAATACCAACATAAACCATAATATTCTCAATACCAAAATACTTCATAAACATCCCATGTGGTGTTTGTCCCATATTTCCATCAATCGAATTATTTTATAACTATTTAACGGCTTTATCTCTGTAAAGGAATCAAGATTGATATTAATAATAGAAGATTCATACCTTTCTCCCGTTAATATCGCTGTATCTTCACTTCTCCACCTTAAGCTTAGGCCACAATGCGCCGCTATAGGATTTTGTAACCGCAACTATACGCTATCCGATCGGAATTTGGAAATTATACCTGATTTTGGCTTAAAAGTGGGTGTGGGATGTTTTGGGAAATTTCCAGAAAATTTGAGAGGATTTGAGGTGTTTTGGCTGAGGAATGGGGGTGGAGGGAGGGGGGTGACCCCCTTTTTATAACGGTCCAGGGAACCTGGACCGACTTATAATTTACTCAGCGCTACCACTTGGCGCGTTCGCGCTGAGTTGCGTGTGGTCTTGCCCTACGCGTTCACACCACTTTCTGGCGCGTTCGGACAGGGTTAATTTCCTGCCCGGACAGCCGATCTTAAAACGTGGATAACGTGTGATACCGATATCGTATGAGAGCTCACGACCTATGGTTGAAAATTTATTTCAATTATCTATAACTTTTGTTTTCAGTGTGATTCCAAATTCCACAATTAAAATGGCATTGTGGCCTCTCCAAGTCAGATCATCCGAAAACCTATCCTTAAATTATCCCTTTGGAGGGCTTATGCCTATTTTTGGCGTAAGGGTCCGTCTTAAGACTTGCTCAACTTCCCATGTACTACTCATATTACTTTTCATATGTCCTTTATAAAACCCCGGCATGTGAGCCCCACCTTAACTCTGTGATTCACTTATCCTCCGACTCTTCCATGACCTATTGTATGAACTTAACCCTGATAATCATAGGATGAACATATATAACCTCGTACATCCTTAACTATAACCCCGCGTCCGCAATAGTACGGCTACCACCTAGAGAATCTTAACGTGCCAAGCTGCGAGGTGTAACACTATTCGCATTTAAAATGATTAGTACGCTAGGTAAATAGTCTAATTAAGGCTTATGTTATCTTGATTGTAGACTTACAAGTTCGAGAGGTAGAATTTGGATGATTTGGTATACTTCAAGGTATGTTGAGGCTATCTTTTCTTTCTTTTGGCATGACCTTATGACATGAACCGAACGAGTAAGCGAGCTTTCATATTACTCTACTCTTAGCAGCACTAGGAGTACTTTAGTCTGTGATGTTCATGTACCCCGTTTATAATTGCTCCTTCTATTCATGGGTCCAGTTTTATGTATACAGTTATTCATGCATTACATTCATTCATATATATATATTGACCCATGACCAGAAGGCGCTATATACGCAAGAATTATAAGTATATGGGGCATGGAAAATGGGTAGGCGTTATATACGCATTACCGCCTGATCAGCTGGCACACCTTGACGATGATATATGGATTGGGCCGTACGTTCCTCGGCATTATTATTATATGATACATGGATCGGGCCGTACTTTCCTCGGCATTATTATTATATGATATATGAATCGGGCCGTACGTTCCTCGGCATTATTATTATATGGGATATGGATTGGGCTGAACGTTCCTCAGCACTATGACCTACATTTATGTATATGAGCATGATTACCATTGAGAGCATGCATATTATGCGCCCACAGAGGCATTGTCAGTTATACAGATTTATGCAGATACATACAGATACTAGTTCATACAAATACTTGCAGACAATTATTTCAGCTTATGAGTTCAGATTTTATTCATGATTCTTATATACATGATTGTTCTTATGCCTTTCATACTCAGTACATTATCCGTACTAACTCCCCGTTGCTCGGGGTCGCGTTCATGCCCGCAGGTTCAGGTAGACCAACAGGTGGTCCACTTAGTAGGACTTCTATCTAGCAGTGGTCAGTGCGCTTCATTGATCTGGAGTTGCAGTCTATTTTGGTATGCCAGCCCTTTTGAGATGTATATGCAATATAGGTATGGTCCCATCCTTTCTACAGCTTTCATTCCAGTAGAGGTCTGTAGACAGTTGTATGTATTAGTCAGATGATGCAGCCTTGTCGACTCCCATTCTTTTGTGTAAAGTATATGTGGCGGCCTAGCTGGCTTGCACTGTTCTTCAATATGTATGTGTGTATACAGATTGTATAGAGTTTGTGATGTTTTCCTTTCATGAGATCAGTTTATGCCATTTATGGGCCCTTGATGTTCAGTATGGTTCAAATATGTGTTTAGGGGTGTTTGGTCGCTAAAGGTCAGACACTTGTCACGACTCATCGGTATGGATCGTGACAGAAGTGATATCAGAGCAGTTCCGTCCTAGGATTTTTTACAGACCGTGTCTAGTAGAGTCTTGTTTATAGGCATGTTGTGCACTACAGTTATAAACAGGAGGCTACAGGACATTTAGGATGATGTCATTCTTTCTCTCTTAGATTGTGCGATAGAGCCATGTGTTTAGCGTTCACTTCTGATGAATTGTCCTGATTTCAGCGATGCCCCGCAAGAAAGCTATAGCTATCCAGAAGGGCAAGAAGGTGGCCGGTGAGGTCACTAGCCGTACTCGGCAGGCCACGAGGGCCCAGGATGAGATTCAGAGTGAGGGGCTGTCTGAGACATCGCATACCCCGCCTCTAGCACCTGCCCCAGTTCCTCAGCCGGATGTACCGGGCCAGGATGTGCGGGATGCTATACAGTTATTGACTAGATTAGTAGCCGCCCAGGCTCAGCCGTAGGGAGTTGGTGTTGACCTGGCAAATATGGCTGGTAGTTTGAGGGTTAAGACCTTCCTTGGGTTAGGTCTTCCAGAGTTTTCCGTGATAAAGCAAAATATAGACCCCAGGATTTTATTGATGGTATGCAGAGGACCTTGATAGTTATGCACCCGGATGGGGGTGTGTTACTCCTGTGGGCAGCCTGTTCATGTTATACGGGACTATCCGCCTCGTGCCCGAGGTGGTCCGGCACAGCCGACAGGTTCGATCATAGGCTTTTCATCATCTGTTCGCCCTTCTGGGCAAGGTTCTTCAATCCCAGCAGGTAGAGGTACGGGAAGAGGTCAGGTGTCTGGTTCCGGAAGCAGCCAAAACCGTATTTATGCACCTACAGGGCGACAAGATCTTGAGTCATCCCCATATGTTGTGAAAGGTATTTTATCCATCTGTTCCTATAATGTTTATGCATTGATTGACCCGGGTTCCACACTATCCTATATTGCTGATAATTTGGTATTAAGCCCGAATCTTTGCCCAAGCCTTTCTTAGTTTCTACTCCGGTCGGGGAACCTGTTGTTGCGAGACAAATTTATCGTAAGTGTGCGGTTACCATATGTGGCAGTGAGACTTTTGTCGATATACTGAGATTAGAAATGGTGGATTTCGATGCTATTATGGGTATGGACTGGCTAGCCTCTTGCTATGCCAATGTTGAATGTTGGTCCAAAACTGTGAAATTTCAGTTTCCGGGTGAGCCGGTTCTCAAATGGAAGGGCAATACTCCAGCTCCAAAGGGTAGGTTTATTTCCTACCTTAAGGCATGGAAAATGATTTCCAAAGGCTATATTTATCATTTGGTTCGAGTTAGGAGCACTAAAGCCGAACCACCAACCTTGCAATCCATTCCTGTAGTTAATAAATTTCAGGATGTATTCCCCGATGAATTACCAGGTCTCTCTCCCGAAAGGGAAATTGAATTTGCTATTGATGTGTATCCGGACACTCAACCCATCTCTGTTCCACCCTATCGCATGTCCCCTGCTGAATTGCAAGAATTAAAGTAGCAATTGCAGGACTTGCTAGATAAGGGCTTCATTAGGCCCAGCACGTCTCCGTGGGGAGCGCAAGTATTATTTGTGTGCAAGAAGGATGGCTCACTAAGAATGTGTATTGATTATCGACAATTGAATAAAGTGACTGTCAAGAACAAATATCCATTGCCCCGAATTGATGATTTGTTCGACCAGCTACAGGGTGCTAAATGCTTCTTGAAGATTGACTTAAGGTCAGGGTATCATCCACTACGTGTAAAAGGGGAAGGCATTCCAAAAATAGCCTTCCGAATGAGATATGGGCATTTTGAATTCTTAGTTATGTCTTTCGGATTGACAAATGCTCCTGCGGCATTTATGGTGCTAATGAACACAGTATTCCGGCCCTTCTTAGATGTTTTTGTTATAGTATTCATTAATCTTGGTATATTCTTGTATATTCTTGTTCGGAGACGGAACATGCTGATCATCTCCGAAAGGTGTTGCAAACATTGCGGGATCAAAGGTTGTATGCCAAATTTTCCAAATGTGAATTTTGGTTAACTTCAGTGGCTTTCCTAGGCCATATCGTGTTCGATGAAGGTATAAAGTTGATGATCAGAAGATCAATGTTACACCCCGTACCTCGTAGAAGCACTGGTTAAATTTGAATGTAAGCATGTCGAGCTATGGCTACGTAAAACAACTTTGGATTGTGCGGAACGAAGCATTATTAAGTATATTATTTAAGTAAAGGATGAATTATGATCTTGTAAGTCGTAACCCGGAAGGACAACCTTGGAACCAAAGGACATGACCATAATCAAATATGATTAATGATAAATACCATGTATGAAGAGTTTCGGAAGATTCCGGGATCAAGCAAATCGAAGAAAATAAGTTTGACGAAAATTTGAAAAAAGTTGGTAGGATTTTGGGCAGATTTTCAGTCAACTTTGGAGGGGTATATCTCCTAGTGTATTAGGAGTTTTAATGCGTTTCAAAATCCTAACATGAACTTCATCGAGTTTAGTTTCCAACGCAATAAACCGAACATTGATACAACATCGAAGTAGAGAATTATGGACGTTACAAGTTAGGCGGACAGAGCAAAAACGCGTGCTACAGTAACCGACTTGCTACAGTGATCCAACCTGAATTGAGAACTTTATAATAGGGCTAAAACCCCGTTTTTTTCACAAAAAATCAGATTTTAGAGCTCAGCACATAAAGGGTCATTTTGGTCATAAAAAATTGAGAGAATTGAGTGATTCTAGCTAATCAAGGCTCGGGTGGTGCATAGTTATGACTATAGCATCATTTTGCGGTAGAGTTTGGCTTAAATTCAAGGTGGAGAAGTGAATATATAGCAATATTATCAGGAGAAAGGTATGGATCTCTTATTATTAATGTTAATCTTGGTTTATTTACGGAGATAGAACTGTCAAATAGCCGTGTAATAGTTTTATTGGTGGAAATATCGGATAAACCCCATATGGGATGTTTATGGAGTATTTTGGTATTGAGAATATTATGATTGATGTTGGTATTATTGTTGTTATTATTGGTTGTTGAATTGAGATTTTGGGCTAAGCATATAAACAGGGAAGATCTTTGTCGAAATTTCGGCAGATTCTAGAAAAATTTATTTGAAGGATTAAGACAAGGGTATAAACGTAAGTCTAACGATAGTATAAATTTTTTTGAATATATATTTACGAGCCTGGGAGGACAAGCGTTGAGTAGTTAAAGTTAAGGCGACTAAAAAGGTATGTTAAGGCTCGTCCCTTTCTTTCAAAGGCATGATTCCTATGGTATGATTCCATAAATGTTTTCATAACCTCCTTGTTTTCAAAAGCTAGAAGTTCATGATTCTTAAAGCTTCTCATGATGTTAAAGATGAGAATGATTCTATGATGATTACAACGATAATGATGATTTTATGTTTAAAGGTTCCAAGTTTATGATTTCAATGTTATTATGAGAATGTTGAGTTATTTCATGATTTTCTCAATTTTATTCATTGTTATTGATCTCACCTTATAATAATTGTTCCTTCAAGGTGAGATAGAGCGATGATGATTATTCCATAATATAATCGGAGGTTACCGACCTTACGTCACTCCGATAGAGAAGTAACATTTAATTGGGCTCTCGTGCATGTTATATGTATTTATATATGTGTAATTTAGATACTTAGTGAGCCTTAATGGCCGGACTAGATACTATATATATTTCACCTCGCCTTAATGGACGGACAAGATACTATATATATTTCACCGCGCCTTAATGGCCGAACAAGATACTCTATATATTTCACTGCGCCTTAATGGCCGGACAAGATACTCTATATATATAACACCGCACCTACATGGCCGGACAAGATGCTATATATATTACCGCGCCTTAACGGCCGGACAAGATATTATATATGTATATATGGAAAAGTCATTTTTTTTAAAAGCTAAGCATGCATGACATCTGCCTTAAAAAGGCATTCAGAGGCATAGGTTGATCTCTTTCATATTACTTTATCTTCGTACTTTCATTATGTTATTTTTCATGTTCGGTATCTCTTACTATGTTACTATTCATGCCTTACATACTTAGTACACTGTTCGTACTAATGTCCTTTCTTGTGGACGCTGCGTTCATGCCCGCAGGTTCAGGTAGTCATTCGGATGAGCCAGACCAGTAGGATCTCCTCAGCCGCAGTCAGTACGCTCCACTTGATCCGGAGCTGCAGCTTTCGGTATGCTATTTATGAGGTGTACAGATGTGGGTATGATAGGGCCTTGTCCTGTCTTTCTACAGCTAGACTCCATAGAGGTTTGTAGACAACTGTATATAGTGGGAATATCATGCAGCTTTATGGTCTCCTATTTTCTGTATAGTGCATGTAGCGGCCATGTCGGACTGTGGTGTCATCCGTTGCACATATGCCTATATATACATATCCACGTGTATAGATTATGAGTTTTTCAAGACAGATTTTATTGCATAAATTTTGTAGCAGATGCTTAGGAGTTAGAAATGGGCCACCAGGTTATTCAGCATATGGCAAGTACGAATTTAGGGGTGCTTGGTCAGCAGTGATCGGGCACTCATCACGGTCCATGGGTTTGGGTCGTGACAAAAGTGGTATCAGATCATTTCGTCCTAGGGATTTTCTACAGACCATGTCCGGTAGAGTCCTGCTTATGGGTGTGAAGCCGGCCACACTTATAAACAGGAGGCTGCAGGGTATGTAGGAATCATTAACCTTTCCTTCTATCTTAGATCGTGCGATAGAGCCAGAGTCTAGGAAAGATTATTTCTGGCCCTCTTTTCCTGTAGGTGAGCATAGATTGATAAAGATGAAGAGATCAGTCTCAGATAGTGGGGGTGGTAAGAAGACCCCTAGAGTATATTCAGGACCACAGGCTCTGGGACCGAGCAGGAGGAACCTTAGCTATTCTATCGAGACTGATCCCTCTAAGGACCCCATGACGATTCCCGCTGAATTTCTGACTTCTAGAGAGGAGGATCCATCGGAGGACAGCTATGACACGGACCCGTCTGAGGGTTCATATGGGACTCCAGAGGAGGAGATTTCCGAGACTATACTAGAGTTGACTCCCCAGCTGCTCCTATGGCAGAGCACTATGTCAGGCCAGCTACGCCTGAGAGTGTTACTGATTATTCTAGCCCATTATCTTGGCCGTCAGTATATTCGGAGCTGCCCGAATATCCGTATCCCTGGAACTCATATGAGAGAGATGAGAAGGGCCAGACTAGCAGATAGCGGGAGGACAACGAAGAGGGTACTTCACTTTATAGCCCTCCAGACCAAGTTCAGGACAGGTCGACTACAGGTATATAAGTTCTTTATTGAAATTTCTTACGTGTGTACAATTATTGCAGGATATTATTAATAGGTGACAAATGGGAGTTTTAGAGGAACCGATAACCAAAGTACTTATGGATAATTGCGACTACGATGTTTCGGCCTCTACTAGGAATTTTAAATTTAGGAATGTAAGACAGTCGTGTGTTGATCGATGGTTATTATTGAGAGTTCTGAAAGCTAAACTAGCATTTGCTCGGTCAGGAAAGTAAGGGATCTTTCCAATCCGGAGGGAGATGCATTACAGGAATTTTATTGGGATCCGTTAGAACTTCAACTTGTTCTATGTCAGGTGATAAAGGTCACGTAGTAGAGTGGATGCGATCGTACTAGCATTAACGCACCGGATCCCATCAGGACTCCAAAGTTAAGCGTGCTGGGGTGAGAGTAATACTAGGATGGGTGACCCCCTAGGAAGTGTACTAAGAGTCCTACAAATTTGGACATAAGAGAAGGATGAGGGACTAGAATAGCTTGAGGGAAATTAGAAGCGTGTGAAACTCACGGTTGGAAACCCCAGATGATTGTGAGAGATAAGGCGGATCGGCTTGGCAAAGAGAGAGAAGACGTATTACAGCTACAGAACTAGGATGAGTTTAAAATAGTATTGGGAATATTTTGTCTGTAAGGTGTTAGGAGAGGTATATACGATATTTTATGTGTGGTCAATCAGTTTGCGTGCCCCGATAATCGACGTTGCGATGTGTTAAAGGTACTGGTTGAACAAGGTATTAAAGTTCAAGTGGTAAGTGTTACAGGGCGAGGCGACATTAGTCTCTCTAAAATTAAAGTTGGATAATCCTGATGCAATCACATCAGGGAAAAGGAAGGAAGTGAGTATACAAGAGTAAGAAGATTAGGATGCCCTGAGGAAAGGAGAGGTGTAAGCAACGGAGGTATGTTCCAAAAAAGGGTTAACTCAAGCCTCAAGATGGGGATCTTGAAGGTAAGTACAGCGGGAAAGAACCATTTGGATGAATCTCGAAAGTAAGTATACGGAAAGAATGTAGTATGTAGTATGGAATGAAAGACGAATGTAAAGGGTTGGAAATCAGATTCTTATAAGTGGGACTGAAGGGCAATAACAACGAATAAGGATATGAATTGGGAGAAAATAAGCAGGTTTTGCAACCAAAAAAAAATAAAAATGCCAAGGGATTTCCCTCTCTTGGGGGGCAGTCGAAGAGATAAATATGCAACTATATTGACATGGTTACCATGAAACGGGAAAGCCTTCCAAAAAGATGATTTAGCAATAGAACGAATTTGCATTCGGAAAGGATATTTTATGAATTTCAGGGGAAATACCATAAGTGGAGAAGAGTGCTTCGGAGGAAAGGGACTCAATGAAGGTCCTGAGGATGAAAGTAAGAAAAGTACACTAATGGATTGATTAGAGAAAATCGAATAATCACCAAGGACAGGAGAAAGGATAATAAATAAACAAATCTGGCTAAGAGGCAAAACATCAGTAACATGGGATAAGAACCTTGATAAGTAATACAAAGATTCGATTATAAAGGAAATAGAACGATACACTGGGGATATGCATAAATATGGACCAGCTGTAGTGTTAGAAAGGAAGATGAAGACTCGACGAAAGAAGAAAGAAAAGGGTGTACTTTGTAAGGATTTCATGATAAGAACAAGAAGCGACAGAACACTAGAAGAATTATGATGCATAGCTGTAATGCAAACAAGTAGTTACGGAGAATTACGGGACAAATGAGCTAAGTGAATGAAAGGATGACACGTGAGAATGGATGGTATGGAATATTAACTTTTAATGGTATAATATAGACGTAAATCGGAATTGGGAACCTAGAGCAAGAAGAATTTCGAGGGTGTTGAGAACGTAGTCGTGGGGAAAAGACTAGGGCTAAAGGATCAAGGTATAATCGGACATTCCACAGAGGGCTTAATGAATTCCGCCGTCCCTTACTTCATTAGCCCAGGGAATTACTAGTCATGAAAGGTAGAAGTGAAAAGACGATAAATGAGGCACCCGCGTTGGATCTGGTATGTATGAGCATTTTGATCTGATACAAGGCTTCAACTAGCAGAAAGGGAAATAAGTCAAACTGTTATATCCCGTGTTTTGCACATTCGGGGAAATTTGGACATAATTGTGATTTGTAAGAATAAGGACATATTTTGATTTCATTTGGTGGGTATGTTGTTACGTATGGAAAATATTGACACGAGAACATCGGAGCAGGCCAGGAAAATGATCCGCGCGAACGCGCCTGGGAGTGGCGCGAACGCGCAGAAAGCCAAGGGACAATACAGCGCGGACGCGCCACCACGGGGCGCGAACGCGCTGAACGAAATTAGAGGGCTCGGGTTCAGGATGACGGTTATATCATAAGAATGCCATAATAACCTATATATGACATTTGGAGACCACATGGCACTTAATGAGAAACCCTCGTTGCTGCACGCTAAGTGGGGTCCACACGTCGGAGTTTTATAAAGGACATATGAAGAGACATATGAGTAGTACATGAAAGGTTGAGTAAGTCCTAAGAAGGACCCGTAAGCCAAATATGGGCATAAGCCTTCCAAAAGGGCGATTTAAGATAACATTTTCGGATGATCTGACTTAGAGGGGCAAAAACGGTATTATAAGTTTGGAATTTGGAAAAATACAAAAAATGAAAGTTGTAGATAATTAAAATAGATTTCCAACCATAGGTTGTGGGCCCCCACACAATATCGGGATCAAAAGTTATGACCTTTTTACTGAACAAAGGTACAGTCAGAAAAACTGGTTCAGCGCGAACGCGCCGCGCGGGGCGCGAACGCGCTTAAGGAAATATAGGTCGGTCCGTGCAGAACTCGGACCGTTCTATAAAAGGGAGAAGCCCCTATTTTTCGTCCCAAACCACCCCAAATACTCCCAAAAAACTCCAGAAAATTTCCCTAACCTTCCACCACCAAATTTTAACCCAAAACCAGGTATAATTCCCAAATTCCGATTTCTAGACAAAGATATAGTTGCAACTACAAAATTGTGTATTAATGCGTTGTGGCTTAAGTTCAGGGTGAAGAAGTGAAGATATAGCATTATTATCGCGGGAAAGGTATGAATCTCTTCCTATTTGTGTTCGTATTGATTTATTTACGAAGAAGGAGCTGTAAAATTGTGATAAAATGGTTATGTGATGGAATTATGGGACAAACACCATATGGGGTGTGTATGAAGTGTTTTGAAGTTGGGAATATTATGTTTAATGTTGGTATTGTTGTGATTGTGTTGGTTGTTGAATTGAGAATTCGGGCTAGGCATATAAACAGGGGAGATGCTGCCCAAATTTCTGCAAAATTAAGTGCTAGTCGAAATTGAAGTTTTAAGAATCTATGGCTAATGTTTGATACCAAATGATATTATTGTAGATTTTGGGAAGTTTGGACGTTGAGTTTGCATAAGCGTAAGGAGCAAATAAGGTATGTAAAGCTCCACCCTTCCTTCTCTTGGCATGTCCTAGATGTAACAGGTTTGAATTCGGGTCTCGAGGACGACTCTACTCTTTGAAATCTACGTCCAAATTTACCCCTTTTTCATTCAGCAGAATTGAATTGGAAATGTCTTGTTTTGTTGCAATAAGTGCTTAAACATCCGTAGTTTGCCCAAATGATATTGGAGGGCCTAGAATCCTACGTATATGACCTCGTAAGGCCTAGCGACCATAGTTTGGGGTACGCCGCCTCAATTTGACCGAGGTGGGGCCCACGCATTCCGAGATCTCCCTATGTCGCTCTGTTTTTTATATTCGTGTGATTTTGAAAAGAGAACTTTTGACCATCGCTCCGATTACTATAAAATAGTTATTTTAACTACTTCATTGCGTTTGATAATACATTTTGACACATAAGAACGATTTCAGAAGGTTGTAACTTTTGTATACTAATTCCGATAAATCTGAAACTTGTTTCTGCACCTTCCGATGTTAGTAAATATATTTGGTCATCGGAGTTTGGAAGGCAACTTAATTATTTATTTACTCATATGCATGTGATTTTGACACGTGATTATGATTTCTGAAGTTCAGTTTGATATGTTTTCGAGTAATGTTCGGAAAAGAACCTGATTTGACTATTGTCTTGGTTTTAAAGGAATGGTGTGCTTTGGTTGTTCTGTTGAGTTTGTAATAAAAGAAATTATATACGTATGGCTACTTACGATTCTGCTCGTGTATGTCGTTATTACCTCTTTTGCCGAGTCCCGGCCTAAGTATGTGCGATATTGCCGCTGGACACTTGACCGCGGTATGTATGATGTTGCCGCTGGATACTTGACCGCGGTATGTGTGATATCGACCGCTGGATACTTGGCCGCGGTATGTGCATATGTGTATATGTATAGCTGTGTATATGTGGTATCGCCGCTGGATTCTTGGCCGCAGTGTATGTGTGTGTGATATGATATGTGATTCTGGACAGTCGGGATTATGACCAGTTGGTTAATGTCAGCCCATATAAATTGTTCTACTTTCTACATACATGAGATAGAAGCGTTGTACAAAGGAAAGCTAAGCATTTTGGTATTCCGATTATTTTATTTGCCTTCTGTACCCCTTATGTATAATTTATACTTTAGATGCAAGCACTTTAGTATTCTGGATTTTTACGCTCATTTTCCGCACTCCCTACTTCGGTTATGACTATGTTACTTGTATTCCCTGCTTTGCATACTCGGTACATATTCCGTACTGACCCCCTTTCTTCGGGGGCTGCGTTTCATGCCCGCAGTACGTACGCACCACTTGGCGATCCGCCGCCTTAGGTCACCCTATCTCGTCGTTGAAGTGCTCCTTTATTTCCGAGCCCGTATTTTGGTATATACCTTTCGTTGTACATATTTGTCTATTCGAGAGTACGGCGGGGCCCCGTCCCGTCATATGATTACGTCATTACGTTTAGAGGTCTGTGGATAAACGTGTGTGGGTTCTGCCCAGTCGGCTTGGTTAGACTTGTATGATACGTGTGTTGGGCGGTTTCACCCGCCATAACGGCCTTGTCGGCCCGTATATATATATATATATGTTGTTCTGTTGGCCCTGTGTGGCCTTTGTTGGTATTTTCTGCGTGCAGGGTTATTTTTGGATAGTCAGAAAAATAAAGGAAACTCTGCCAAAATATTTCTGGAAATAAAATAAATTTGAAACACAGCCTTGCAGTTCGCTCGATATATCTGTATTTGTATTTGCGATAGTGTGACGTTACATTTGATATTTGTGTACGCATAGACCAGTGTTGTGATTCTGATGTATATGTGTGTTCGGGTGCCCAGTTCGGGTACTAATCGCGGCCTACGGGGTTGGGTCGTGACACAAACCATGCGATGAAAAGAACTTCAGTATTATAAGGAATCGTGGGGTAGAAGGATTGTTAAGGTCGGCCAGGTGATTATAAAAAATGATTAATATTCAAAGGTTACTGGTGTATAAGAACATCCTTAAACAAGGGGGGAAGAGTTGATATAGTCCTGAAATGAATTATGACCTTCCCAAAATTTCAAAGAAAGAAATGTGTTAGTTTGAAAAAGCCAAAGTTCGAGAATGTACCAGGGGAAAACAGAAACAGATTAAAAATAAGTATATTATGGGACAGGTATGAGAAAGAAAGTATGATAGGAAAATAAGGGGAATTAAGAGGTCAAGGAAAATGATGTGAGATATGATGTTTCTAGACCGTGGTTCGACTCCTTTGTACCGGGGAAATTGTACTGCACCCAGATACACGGTGACATGTCCTAAAGAGCGACAAGGAGAGTAAGAACGGTCTCTAAGTTAATTACCGAGAGGATGGTGAAAAGGATGATGAATACAAAGGACACTTTAGGTTACAACAAAAAAGAATCCTAGTGTTGGAAGAAGCAAAATCCAACAAAAGGAATAATGATAGGCGGCTTGGCGATCTCCAAGAAAGGGGGAGTGATGTTTTATAATAGAAAGATAGCAGTATTGCCGGAGATTGGAAAGTATCTCACGAGTCGCTAACCATACCGAATATGGGAGTGTATATTATGAAACTATATGAACCATCAACGTGAGGTTATGTCCAAATATATGGTATAGAGGCAACAATGAAAAGCCAACGAAGAATAACAACTAGCTAAGTAATCACCAGTATAAGAGAGTCAAAGATAAGTATACTAATGTTGGGAGGAAGTTGTGGTAAAGTGAGAATTTGCCTTAGCTCTATAATTATAAATTTATACTGTAGGATTTGAGGAAAAGAAATTAAAGGAAGAGTTTTGATAGGAGCTCGAAGATGTTCTGGGTTATGAATTAGTTGAACTATGATTATTAGCTTATTATAAGCATAACCCTACTACGAGGAATAATAAAGATGGTGAGGAAGCGTTACGTATCGAAGGAGTAAACAAGGGAGTTGCCCACTAATAGGGAAATAAAGAACGAGAAAAAGAGAGTATTCGCAGGATGGCGAGTAGCCGTGACATAATAAGGCAAGATTACTGTAACAGGGACAGAACGAGACCGGGATACTAGTTGATTTTTGATTACGTACATGAGAACAAAAGAGCTCCAGCCAGAGACACCATTATCCTCAGGTATATGATGCTTCTTTGAATGATTTCTTGGTCGTGTATGGACAATATGGGTATTGATGTTGTAGCCCTATGAGGCATTACATATTTTGAGTTGTTGTGACGGGATGGTAGTGGTACAATTATAGGGGAAACTCTGGAATTTTTTTTGTAGAAATCCCTAAGAGCTCAACATTCGAGGACGAATGTTTCTAAAGGAGGGAAGGATGTTACACCCCGTACCTCGGAGAAGCACTGGTTAAATTTGAATGTAAGTATGTCGAGCTATGGCTAGGTAAAACAACTTTGGATTGTGAGGAACGAAGCATTATTAAGTATATTGTTTAAGCAAAGGATGAATTATGATCTTGTAAGTCGTAACCAGGAAGGAGAACCTTGGAACCAAAGGACATGACCATTATCAAGTATGATTAATGATAAATATCATGTTTGGAGAGTTTCGGAAGATTCCAGGATCAAGCAAATCGAAGAAAATAAGTTTGACGAAAATTTGAAAAAAGTTGGCAGGATTTTGGGCAGATTTTTAGTCAACTTTGGAGGGATATATCTCCTAGTATATAAGGTGTTTTAAGGTGTTTCAAAAGCCTAAAATTAAGTTCGTCAAGTCTATTTTCCAACGTAACAAACCTCTGGTTGATAAAACATCGGAGTAGAGAATTATGGACGTTACAAGTTAGGCCGTGAACTCGAAACGTGTGCTACAAGAATCGCTACAAAGAACCGACGTGCTACGCACTCCGACCCGAATTTAGAACTTTATAAAAGGGGAAAAAATAAGATTTTAGAGCTCAGCACATATAGGGTCATTTTGGTCATAAAAAGTTGAGAGAATTGAGTGATTCTAGCTAATCAAGGCTCGGGTGGTGCATAGTTGTGACTATAGCATCATTTTACGATATAGTTTGGCTTAAATTCAAGGTGGAGAAGTGAAGATATAGCAATATTATCAGGAGAAAGGTATGGTTCTCTTATTATTAATGTTAATCTTGGTTTATTTACGAAGATAGAACTGTCAAATAGCCGTGTAATAGTTTTGTTGGTGGAAATATCAGATAAACCCCATATGGGATGTTTATGGAGTATTTTGGTATTGAGAATATTGTGATTGATGTTGGTATTATTGTTGTTGTTGTTGGTTGTTGAATTGAGATTTTGGCTTAAGCATATAAACAGGGAAGATCTTTGTCGAAATTTCGGCAGATTCTAGAAAAATTTATTTGAAGGATTAAGACAAGGGTATAAACGTAAGTCTAACGATAGTATAAATTTTTTTGAATATAGATTTACGAGCCTGGGAGGACAAGCGTTGAGTAGTTAAAGTTAAGGCGACTAAAAAGGTATGTTAAGGCTCGTCCCTTTCTTTCAAAGGCATGATTCCTGTGGTATGATTCCATAAATGTTTTCATAACCTCCTTGTTTTCAAAAGCTAGAAGTTCATGATTCTTAAAGCTTCTCATGATGTTAAAGATGAGAATGATTTTATGATGATTACAACGATAATGATGATTTTATGTTTAAAGGTTCCAAGTTTATGATTTCAATGTTATTATGAGAATGTTGAGTTATTTCATGATTTTCTCGATTTTATTCATTGTTATTGATCTCACCTTACAATAATTGTTCCTTCAAGGTGAGATAGAGAGATGATGATTATTCCATAATATAATCGGAGGTTACCGACCTTACGTCACTCTGATAGAGAAGTAACATTTAATTGGTCTCTTGTGCATGTTATATGTATTTATATATGTGTAATTTAGATACTTACTGAGCCTTAATAGCCGGACAAGATACTATATCTATTTCACTGCGCCTTAATGGCCGAACAAGATACTATATATATTTCACCGCGCCTTAATGGCCGGACAAGATACTCTATATATTTCACCGCGCCTTAATGGCCGGACAAGATACTATATATATTTCACGGCGCCTTAATGGCCAGACAAGATACTATATATATATAACATCGCGCCTTAATGGCCGGACAAGATGCTATATATTACCGCGCCTTAACGGCCAGACAAGATATTATATATGTATGTATGGAAAAGTCATTTTAAAAAAAAAGCTAAGCATGCATGATGTCACGACCCAACCCCGTGGGCCGCGACTGGTATCCTAAATGGATACCCGTACGTGCTTACCTAACAAGGTTGGCGTACCAAACGACTAATTCATATTTGATGTACATGCATTCAAACCAATATAAACACGTACGAAATATATATATATAAATACATAAACATACTCGGACTTACACGTAAGCCGTCGAGGCTATCATAGCGACGATACGTACCATACGTACCTGCCCGAACGGTGACAACCCATAACCCACATACATGTCTATGGCCTATCGTACATAACAAAATCATATGACGGGACGGGGCCCCGCCCTACCCCAAAGAAGCATATGTACGAATATACAAGAAAAAGGTATATACCAAAAGTATAGCTCGGATCAAGGAGCACTCCAAACGACGAACGGGGTCCTATCTTGTGGCGTGTCACGCGGTGCATCCGTACTCGCGGCATGTAAAGGCAGCCCCCCGAAGAACGAGGGGTCGATGCGAAAACAGTATGGGTATGTAAGGCGAAAATGAAACCAATATAATCGTAGATGTGAACAAGAGTACGGATGCTTGTAGCGCGTCGAACCATAATCAAAGCCGGGGGATAAAAAGGTATAGCTAGCGAGTCATACTCGAAGTCGGAGATCCGGTAAATATAACAAACGGGACTATAGTCAGAGTCCGGAGTACAAAAGGTGAGTACTTTATCCGAGACCTCAGAAAACGAAATGCCAAAGTATAAATAATGCAGGTCAGACCATATAACATCATGTAAACATACAACATGTCCCGGCCCTCTGATAAGGGACTCGGTAGGAGAAATCATGTATAACAAAATTATATATCATATGTGCAAATAGCGTGTCCCGGCCCTTTGTTAAGGGACTCGGTAATATGGAATCACGTGAATCGGAATCATGTATCATGTATGCATAACGTGTCCCGCCCTCTCTTGCGGGTCTCGGTGAATAATCATCATTTGCCATCCTGGCCGCCATCCCCGTATCATCATATCATGAACATACACAGATAACGTGTCCCGGCCCGCAAGTACGAGGGACTCGGTGAATAATGCGAGAAGTGCGCACGAGATCATGTCCTGGCCCGGGCTCAGTGAAAAGACATACTGTGACTTGCACGACGATGAATAGTGCGAAACATATGCATATAGATCAAACCTCAATAGACAATCCAAATCAAAAGTCATAAGATGTACCTTTCGTAAGTTGTGACGGATTATGTCAAAGCGAAATTTCGAGATTGTTCGTACATATCAATTATACCATGGGGTTCAACGGAATATTCGAATGGTCGTGCTTTTAACAAACGAGAACAATTCAAATGACAGTTCATCTTAAAGAAGTCGGACGTCAGTCATAGCGTACATGTATGCCCTTTTTGGGGATGGCACGATTAAGTACATCAAATTATGTTTCTAGGATCATAGCACATATCAAACTGTATTATAGGCTCATCACATTTATCATTTGTGAAACAGAACAATGATCATAAGTTCTTTTAAGTACGGTGTAGAAATAAGTCAAACAAAACCATAGTAGGAGGTCTCGGAATCTGTGGGCCCACCTCGGGTCAATCAGGGTGGTGAACTCAAATTACGGATCATAGACCTTATGGAGTCATTCATGAGAGTTTTGGAACAACCCGACTCCGTTTGTGAAGGTTGCATACACATAAATCACTTTGACGACAATTTATAAGGAAACTAATTCAATTTTACTGAATGAAATGGGGCCAATTTCAATCTCGAATTTCTAGGAACAGAGTCGTATCTAAGGCTCGCGTCCGAGCCTATTATGTTTGGAACATGCCTAAGAATGAATGGAAAGACTTTACATACCTTAGTTGCGCTTTACGCTCGTCCCAATTCAATTCCCGTTTCGCCCAAAATCTACAAATGGTCATGTTTACCAATTAGCAATTTTCAAGCCTCTAGAACTTGAATCTTAACTTATACTTTTCTACAAAAATTTGGGCAGCATCTCCCTTATACATACAACATCCCCGAGAATTCAACTTGGCCAAACTCGTCAACACAATACCCAAAGCAACACCAACAACATCAAGAATCACAACAAAATACATTCTAACATAAAGATTCTTCTTTTCAACATAATGCAATAACTCTCATTTCCAACTTCACAATATCAAGCTAATATCATTATTCTTATATTCATTTACTAATCAAGATCACTCCAACACAATCCGAAATCATTTCATATCATTTTACAAGATATTCACAAAATATACAAAATATACAAATTTTTCACCAAGACCATAATTCATCCGAAACTTCTAATCTTCAACATACATATTCATGACATATTTCCATATTCCATTTCATCAATAACAATAATCATATTTGCACCTTAACCACTTCATTTCCATAATATCATAAAATCATACTAATATGTCATAATCTTCTACATTCCATTTCAATGCCAACCTAAACCATTTTTCCTTCTTTTACACTATAAGGATCACAACAACACAACTAACATATTAAACAAAATTAATTCATTCCCATTCCCTCATGGAGTACCACACGGCCAACACCACATTACCAACCTCAACTAAATTCATTCAACTTTCATTTTTCAATATAAAGTCCACCACCACTACCACTAGAATATAACATAAAATTCAACTCATCATATGTATACAACAATACACATATACGGCTACCTATATATATACACCCACCTTGCAAACTTCCATATTTCCATAGTTTCTACTCATTTCTATGTACTACAACACAAACAAACCTTCATAACACAATAAAAACATTAAATTCTTACCTTTTCCAATAAATTCTCCTTGCCACCAAAGTCACTTTCTTGCCAAAATAATTATACCACTTTGTAGAGAATCTTGAATTGAGTAGGAATGCAAGAAAATTATAATTTTTGGATCAAAGTTGAAGGCTTGGAATTTTTTTTTTCCCTCTTTCTCTCTATGGCCGTGAGCCTCTTTCTCTTCTTTCTCTCTTCTCTTGTTTTGTTTTATTGAATTAGAAGATGAATTCGTTCATATATATATATATATACATAAGTCTCCAAGCATGTGAGGGGCACATGCCCCTCTCTAGAAATTTCTTTGATTTAATTAAAAAGATGACTTGTTAGTCATCATTTTTCATCCTTCATTCATTCTTTTTTTTTTTTTTTTTGTCACATGGCCAATATGGCCTTTTTGGAGCCTTCAAGAAACTTGTGTAAAATTACCATTTTACCCCTCAAGGTTACTTTTCTCAATATTACCATTTTTCCCCTGGCCTTTCACATTATTTCCACGGCTCATTTTGCGAATTTTTCTTTTTGCCCTTAGCCTGTCACAATATTTCCATACTAATAATAGTCATAAATAATATTTATAACAACTCGTCCATTAAAATAATTTTTGAAAATGGTCTCGCCCTTAACTTTCCACAACGACTTTGGAATTCCCAAACGTACAAAATACGGGCTATAACATCCTCCCCCCCTTTAGAACATTCGTCCTCGAATGTTCAACTGACCTTATGGGGTTCATCACGCTTCGAGGAGGTCTTTCTTTGTCTTTTAGGCCCCGTTCGGTCAATATTCTCCATACACCGCAACACTGGCCGCTGGGGCCCACCGCCGACCGATACGGTCATAAACGGGATGTCATACGCACACATGTACATTTACTATCTCCCCCTGCTCACAAAACGTTTCCAAACGCATATTCAAACTTATTCTGATTTTTGGACTATATTATGTTCCCCTCTTTTTCTCCGGCTGAGTCTGCCTTAGCCTACCCGACCCTCTTAAGGTTTGTAATCATTCGGTATGTTCCATTTTCCTTCAGGTTACACCAGAGTTCACACCTGTCCTTTATTCCAACATTTATGAAAATTGGGTATATTTCCCAGGGGGTCACCCATCCCAGAATTGCTCTGGCCCCAGCACGCTTAACCTCGAAACTTTCATGCATTTTGGTGCGTTAATGCTAATATAATTGCGTCGACTACCCCGTACGACCTTTGTCACATAATTTAGGGCAGATCGGGGTCTTAGTACATTTTCAAAAATTTCTCGTAGCGGGTCCCACCCCGATCTAAATCGCGCAATTACCATATCACCCTTCTGAATCCTCAATGTCCATTTCCATCTGTATATATAGCTGTCTCAAATGGTTTTATTAATTTGGGTTTACCTTACTTTTACTAACACCCAGAAAAAGGAAGTCACATAATATAATAGAGTATAGATCAGTCAATGCACATACTTTTCAAGGAAAGATTAATAATATACCTGGGTCCGCGTTTGGTGACGCTTCTGGGTCCTGCCAGCTGGTCAAAGCATATACGCGGTTTGAAGGACCGCTAGAACCGGGAGCTCCGCTCCGACCTCTGCCGCGACTCACTGGTGCCGGCATATCTCGCCCCATGGGGCGCATGGCTACCGAAGAAGAAGATGAGCCGGCAACTGACCGAGTACGCTGGGCTAAACCTGAACCGCCCCTGTACGGGCACTCCCTCATAACGCAGGCCCCCGATTAGCCATCCGCACGAAAATATTTCGGTGGCGAGGCGACATTCTCCCGGGTGGTGCCTGCCACACTGAGGGCACTGAGGCATAGATAGTCTCGCTTGACTGAACCCCCTGCTTTGTTGCGAATCCGAGGCCCTAGGACTCGATTTTCCAGAAGGACCTGCGCCATTAAAACGTCGGTCGGCGGGCTGGGTACCCCTGTCTGACGGAGGAGGATATTCGTCCGACCGCCGTGACCGGGTCGTGTGTAAAATCTCCGGAATATCCCGCAAATGCCCTCGGGCGGCCTCCTCTCACGATCTCCGATGGACCGACCGCTCGATGCCGTCCTCCATCCCCCGGGCGTAAGCTCCGTAACCGGGCGATGTCCATATCACCGCGACGCCATCGCCATACGGGAGCTATCAATCCAAGTAGCGGTCCAACCCTATCACATATCGATGCATTTTGGTCGGCCATTTCCGCCACTATAGGTGCATATCGAGCCGAGAATCAAACTCCAAATTATACTCACGAACACTCCGACCCTCTCCGTCGTATTCGCAAAAATCTATCAACTCTCGCCCTCCGCAACTCCGGAGCAAAAAGTGACGGAGAAAGATTGCCGTAAACTCGTCCCACGTGGCCGGGGAAACCCTTACCCCCGGATATTGTTCGCAGACTCATACCAATTAAGAGCGACATCCCGTAACCGCGTTGAAGATTGCTCGACGTACTCGGGCCGCCGAAGCCCGGCCGCCTCTCAACGAGCGCCGCATCCGCCGGATAAAGTCGTTGGGGTCCTGAAGGGCTTGGACCCGAAAACACCGGGGGACCGCATGCGAGGAAATCGGCGACCCTCGCATGTCACGCGTTCGTCATCATCATCACCCCTCGGTCCGCGTCCACGAGCCTGTCCCGCTACCAAAGTCGTCAGTAACTGTACTGCCTCCCTCAACGTCCTATCCTCCGCCCCGGGCTGGGGAGCTGGAGGCGCGGGCGCTGGAGCTGCTGAGGGGCCTGCTCCGGCCTCCTCTGGTGGTGGAGTGGCTGAACCCTCTGACTGAAGTACAATACCGGGCGTAGTCCGAGCACGAGCCCGTGTAACTCTCGGCGCCCGACTAGTCTCTCCTGCCACCGCCTTGCCCTTCTGGGCGGCCGTTGCCTTCTTCGGAGGCATCACTGAAAATATAACAATCGATCAGAAAAGGGTCATCCTAATAACACAGCTCTATCGCACGATCTAAGATCCAAAGAAAAGGTAACATCCTAGATGTCCTGTAGCCTCCTGCTTATAGATGTGGTGCACAACACACCGATAAACAAGACTCTACTGGACACGGCCTGTAGACTTTCCGAGGACTAACCGCTCTGATACCAGCCCGTATTTTGTACGTTTGGGAATTCCAAAGTCGTCGTGGAAAGTTAAGGGCGAGACCATTTTCAAAAATTATTTTAATGGACGAGTTGTTATAAATATTATTTATGACTATTATTAGTATGGAAATATTGTGACAGGCTAAGGGCAAAAAGAAAAATTCGCAAAATGAGTAGTGGAAATAATGTGAAAGGCCGGCAAAATGGTAATATTGAGAAAAGCCGAGGGGTAAAATGGTAATTTTACACAAGTTTCTTGAAAGGCTCCAAAAAGGCCATATTGGCCATGTGACAAAAAAAAAAAAAAAAAAGAATGAATGAAGGATGAAAAATGATGACTAACAAGTCATCTTTTTAATTAAATCAAAGAAATTTCTAGAGAGGGGCATGTGCCCCTCACATGCTTGGAGACTTATGTATTACTATTATATATAAGAGGGAATGTGAGGACTTTTGTAGTCCTCACAATAATTTCTCAAATTTTTAAAAACTTTTTTATTAATTACTTTTATGTCCTAATTTTATTTATTTAAGTCAATTTTTTTGTTTTTTGTTTTTAAAGTCTACTTTTCAAAAGCTATCGAGCCGGGGACTTTTGTAGTCCTTACAATAATTTTCAAATTTTTTAAAACTTTTTAATTAATTACTTTTAGGTCCTAATCTTATTTATTTATGTCAATTTTTTTTTTATTTTTGTTTTTAAAGTCTATTTTTCAAAAGCTATCGAACCTCCTACCTCATTTTTCACGTTCTTTGATTTTTCGATTGGTGCTCGATATCCGCATTTGAGCCCAATTAATCCAGATAATTCGCACTGCATCGCGCCTATTCGGGGGGAGCGCTTCCTCCAAAGATTTTTTTTCCATATCCATGTTCGAACCCCTAATCCCTGATTAAGAGAGTGAGTGTTATATCCCGTATCCGCGCACAAGTTAAATTATGTATTTGTCTTAAAAGTTCATTAACTATGTATAGATTATTTATTTAGAATTAAATAACTTAGAAAAATTAGGATACATAAGTTATAATGTCAAATTAGGGTTCCAAATTTGATTTGAATTAAATAATTTCATCAAAATGGAAGTTAAAATATTAAAGGAGTGGAATGAAAATTTTGCTTTTATATAACTACCTACTTGTGGGACTACAATGGGTATACGGTTGTTGTTGTTGTTATTGTACACTTGTACTAACACAAATTATATTTCTTTAGTTAAAATATCTGCTTTTATATCTTGAGTTTAAGCCCGGGCCTCACATAACTAGTATATATATGAATGAATTCATCTTCTAATTCAAGAAAACAAAACAAGAGAAGAGAGAAAGAAGAGAAAGAGGCTCACGGCCATAGAGAGAAAAGAGGGAAAAAAAATTCCAAGCCTTCAACTTTGATCCAAAAATTATAATTTTCTTGCATTCCTACTCAATTCAAGATTCTCTACAAAGTGGTATAATTATTTTGGCAAGAAAGTGACTTTGGTGGCAAGGAGAATTTATTGGAAAAGGTAAGAATTTAATGTTTTTATTGTGTTATGAAGGTTTGTTTGTGTTGTAGTACATAGAAATGAGTAGAAACTATGGAAATATGGAAGTTTGCAAGGTGGGTGTATATATATATAGGTAGCCGTATATGTGTATTGTTGTATACATATGATGAGTTGAATTTTATGTTATATTCTAGTGGTAGTGGTGGTGGACTTTATATTGAAAAATGAAAGTTGAATGAATTTAGTTGAGGTTGGTAATGTGGTGTTGGCCGTGTGGTACTCCATGAGGGAATGGGAATGAATTAATTTTGTTTAATATGTTAGTTGTGTTGTTGTGATCCTTATAGTGTAAAGGAAGGAAAAATGGTTTAGGTTGGCATTGAAATGGAATGTGTATGATTATGACATATTAGTATGATTTTATGATATTATGGAAATGAAGTGGTTAAGGTGCAAATATGATTATTGTTATTGATGAAATGGAATATGGAAATATGTTATGAATATGTATGTTGAAGATTAGAAGTTTCGGATGAATTATGGTCTTGGTGAAAAATTTGTATATTTTGTATATTTTGTGAATATCTTGTAAAATGATATGAAATGATTTCGGATTGTGTTGGAGTGATCTTGATTAGTAAATGAATATAAGAATAATGATATTAGCTTGATATTGTGAAGTTGGAAATGAGAGTTATTGCATTATGTTGAAAAGAAGAATCTTTATGTTAGAATGTATTTTGTTGTGATTCTTGATGTTGTTGGTGTTGCTTTGGGTATTGTGTTGACGAGTTTGGCCGAGTTAAATTCTCGGGGATGTTGTATGTATAAGGGAGATGTTGCCCAAATTTTTGTAGAAAAGTATAAGTTAAGATTCAAGTTCTAAAGGCTTGAAAATCGCTAATTGGTAAACATGACCATTTGTAGATTTTGGGCGAAACGGGAATTGAATTGGGACGAGCGTAAAGCGCAACTAAGGTATGTAAAGTCTTTCCATTCATTCTTAGGCATGTTCCAAACATAATAGGCTCGGACGCGAGCCTTAGATACGACTTGTTCCTAGAAATTCGAGATTGAAATTGGCCCCATTTCATTCGGTAAAATTGAATTAGTTTCCTTATAAATAGTCGTCAAAGCGATCTATGTGTATGCAACCTTCACAAACGGAGTCGGGTTGTTCCAAAACTCTCATGAATGACTCCATAAGGTCTATGATCCGTAATTTGAGTTCACCACCCTGATTGACCCGAGGTGGGCCCACAGATTCCGAGACCTCCTACTATGGTTTTGTTTGACTTATTTCTACACCGTACTTAAAAGAACTTATGATCATTGTTCCGTTTGACAAATGATAAATGTGATGAGCCTATAATACAGTTTGATATGTGCTATGATCCTAGAAACATAATTTGATGTACTTAATCGTGCCATCCCCAAAAAGGGCATACATGTACGCTATGACTGACGTCCGACTTCTTTAAGATGAACTGTCATTTGAATTGTTCTGTTTGTTAAAGCACGACCATTCTGCCCATTCCGTTGAACCCCATGGTATAATTGATATGTACGAACAATCTCAGAAATTCTGCTTTGACATAATCCGTCACAACTTACGAAAGGTACATCCTATGACTTTTTATTTGGATTGTCTATTGAGGTTTGATCTATATGCATATGTTTCGCACTATTCGTTCGTGCAAGTCACAAGATGTCTTTTCACCGAGCCCGGGCCGACATGACATGATCTCGTGCGCACTTCTCTGCATTATTCACCGAGTCCCTCGTACTTGCGGGCCGGGACACGTTATCTGTGTATGTTCATGATATGATGATACGGGGATGGCGGCCAGGATGGCAAATGATGATTATTCACCGAGACCCGCAGTAGAGGGCCGGGACACGTTATGCATACATGATACATGATTCTGACATGCATGATTCCATATTACCGAGTCCCTTAACAAAGGGCCGGGACACGTTATTTGCACATATGATATATAATTTTGTTATACATGATTTCGCCTACCGAGTCCCTTATCAGAGGGCCGGGACATGTTGTATGTTTACATGATGTTATATGGTCTGACCTGCATTATTTATACTTTGGCATTTCGTTTCGAGGTCTCGGATAAAGTACTCACCTTTTGTACTCGGACTTCGACTATAGTCCCGTTTGTTATATTCCTGGATCTCCGACTTCGAGTATAACTCTGCTAGCTATACCTTTTATCCCCGGCTTTGATTATGGTTCTGACAGTTACAATTCTGTACTCTTGTTCCTGACTACGATTATATTGGTTTCATTTCCGCTTTACATACTCGGTACATTTTTCGTACTGACCCCTCGTTCTTCGGGGGCTGCGCTACATGCCGCGGGCGTACGCACCGCGTGACACGCCACCGGTATAGGACCCCGTTCTGTCGTTGGAGTGCTCCTTTGATCCGGAGCTTATACTTTTGGTATATACCTTTTGCTGTTGTATATTCTGTACATATGCTTCTTTGGGGTACGGCGGGGCCCTGTCCCGTCATATGATTTTGTTATGTCTGTTAGAGGCCTGTAGACATGTATGTGGGTTATGGGTTGTCACTGTTCAGGCAGGTACGTATGGTCCGTGACTCGTACGCTATGATAGCCTCAACAGCTTACGTGTAAGTCCGAGTATGTTTATGTATTTATATATATATATATATTTCTGTGCGCTGTGTTTATATTGGTTTGAATCTGTGTACATCTAATATGAATTAGCTGTTTGGTACGCCAACCTTGTTAGGTAAGCACGTACGGGTATCCATTTAGGATACCAGTCGCGGCCCACGGGGTTGGGTCGTGACACATGACATCCGCCTTAAAAAGGCATTTAAAGGCACAAATTGATCTCTTTTATATTACTTTATCTTCATACTTTCATTATGTTATTTTCCATGTTCGGTATGTCTTACTATATTACTATTCATGCCTTACATACTCGGTACACTGTTCGTACTGATGTCCCTTCTTGTGGACGCTGCGTTCATGCCCGCAGGTTCAGGTAGTCAGTCGGATGAGCCAGACCAGTAGGATCTCCTCCGCCGCAGTCAGTACGCTCCACTTGATCTGGAGCTGCAGCTTTTGGTATGCTATTTATGAGGTATACAAATGTGGGTATGACAGGGCCTTGTCCTGTCTTTCTACAGCTAGACTCCATAGAGGTCTGTAGAAAGTTGTATATAGTGGGAATATCATGCAGCTTTATGTCTCCTATTTTTCATACAGCGCATGTAGTGGCCATGTCGGACTGTGTTGTCATCTGTTGCACGTATGCCTATATATACATATCCACGTGTATAGATTATGAGTTTTTTGAGACATAGTTTATCACATAAATTTTGCAGCAGATGCTTAGGAGTTAGAAATGGGCCACCAGGTTATTCCGCATATGGCAAGTATGAGTTTAAAGGTGCTTGGTCAGCAGTGATCGGGCACTCATCACGGTCCATAGGTTTGGGTCGTGACAATCGAGGCCGTTAAGTATTCCAACATTCGGGGATGAATGTTTCAAAAGGTGGAGAGAATGTTACACCCCGTTGCTTTGTATGTTAAAATTCGTAGGTGTTGGCTGTTTTAAGTATGGAAACTAGAGTTATCTCCCAATGATACATGAGATTAGATGTGCTTATCTTATGTTTATAAGGGTTTAAGTCCATATAATAAGTTACGGAAGGATCGGAGAGTAAGTGAATCAAGAAAATTAAGTTTGTTGGATTTTAGAGAAAGTTTGAGTGGCAATTTTGGCCCTACTTGAGGAAAGGATATCTTTTAATATATGAGGAGTTTTGGAGTGAAACAAAAGCCTAAATTGAAGTTTGGGAAGTCTAGTTTCCAACGCAACAAACCGCATGTCGATCCGACATCGAAATAAAGAACTATGAGCATTTTAAGACGGGCTGCCAGTACAGGGCTTAACCATACGCGAACGCGCCAACAGATGGCTCGAACGTGCAGAGTAGCACTGGCCAACTCTGTGCGAACGCACCCAAGGGCAGCGCGAACACGCAGAAGGATTTTAGAGTCAGTGCCAACCGACTCTAATCCACTATAAAAGGGCTAAAAACCCCATTTTTCCCCATAATAATATCCTAAAATATTCTGGAAAGTTCAGCAACATATGAGAGCTTATTTATAACACAAAAGTGAGGATTTTGAATAATTTCGAGTGACAGAGTATTAATTGAGGTCCGGGTAACGTATAGCCGTGATTATAGTTTAGTCTTACATTGGAGTTGGCCTGGTTTCAAAGTGAATATTGAAGATATTCCTATTCTAGTAAAGGTAAGGTGTGAATCTCTCTTTATTATTATTGATTTAGGAATATTTACGAGGATAAGAGATATAGACTGTGGTGTTGGCATTGTTGGCTTGTGGATTGAAGTTGAAGAAAGTTTTGGATGAAATTATACATATTTATCTTATAGAATCTTGATGATATTGTTGGTGATGTTGTTGGTATTGTTTGGGAGTTGTTTTGGTATTTGAAGGAAGTAGATAATATAGGGGAGATGCTGCCCAAATTTTCGTAACCCAATTAGTCTTCGATAACTAGTACGAATAAGTTGATGGGAAACTATGATTAAAAATGTATTTCTCGTTATATATAGGTTCGGGTGAAGGGCAGGCACCGAATTAAAGGATCCCTTAAGAGGTAGCTTGACGAATAAGGTATGTAAGGTGTTCGTTTCTCGCTCTTTCCTTGGCACAAATCCAACTAGAGCATGAATATGAACGTTCCATAATAAAATTCACTCCATTCCTATGTCCTGTAGCTCAAATCATAATTTCTTAGTTAATTGATGATTCTTGGTATATTATCATATTTATCATCGTTAAGTTATTTCATTGGATTCGACACGAATTCCATAATATATATCGGAGGTTACCGACCTTACGTCACACCGATAAACTTGTAGCTTTCATATGAGGTTGCATGCATTCTATTTACATTAATTATATGTAACATATGATAATTATGGATCGGGCCATACGTTCCTCGGAACTAACATATTATATTTATGGATCGGGGCGCACGTTCCTTGGCACTAACATATGATAATTATGGATCGGGCCGTACGTTCCTCGGCACTAACATATTATATTTATGGATCGGGCCGTACGTTCCTCGGCACTAACATATATGGATCGGGCTGTACGTTCCGCACCACTAACACTTACATGATATATATATATATATATATATATATATATATATATATATATATAAGCCCTCACGGCTGCAAAAATGATATACAAATGTACAATGTAGTCATAATGGGACATCTACTACCCATATATATGCATCTACGAGCCTCTACTAGAATACTGTGATAGAAGGACGGGACAGGACCCCGTCATGCCCAAATATATACACAAAATAATATCTCAAAAATGGCACCTCCAGAATAATGGAGTGCTCCTGTAAATCTGCTGAGTAGCTCCTAGGGATCTTGCCACCTCTCTGTCTACCTGTGGGCATGAACACAACATCCAAAAAGAAAAAGGACGTCAGCACGAACATTGTACTGAGTATGCAAGGCAGGAACAATGATAACATATCGAAGAAACAATGGAATATCAAGTAAGAAACAACCTGTAACTGAAGATCATTTAAAACGGAAAAATGCATGCTAATTTACATCATGAACATCATCATATCAAGTATGCATATATAAGCTGCCCGACCATGTAGGCATGGTGTAATCATCATTAGCCCGCGTCCAGGCCTCCCACATCTGGGGTAACCATCTCATGCCGCCCACTAGTGGTGTCTGCCCATGCCCTCTAGACATGGTGTATATGCCGCCCGCCTTAGCGGTGTCTGCCTGACCATATAGGCACGGTGTAATCTCGTCATCATATACTTAACATAATGCAAGCATAAGAACTCAAGGATAAGCTAAAACTCTATCGGGGTGATGTAAGGTCGAGAACTCCCGATTCCATTATGGAGTAGTTATACTCATCATGCCTCACCTTGAAGGAACTAACATTATAAGGTGAGTGTAACAACAATGAATAACTTCAAGGAATCGTTAGCTTTAGAATCTTTAGACGCTGACTCATCATCATTATCATACTCGTATCATATCTCTTATCTTTATCTCATGAGAAGCTCTTTATAAACATAGACTTATAGTTTCCGGAATGTAAGAAAGTCATGGAAAGATAAAAGGAAGTTATGTCATAGGAATCATGCCTTAGAAAAGAAGGGACTAGCCTCACATACCTTGATGTCGCTCTAACTTTATCAATTTCAGTGCTTTCCTCCAATTTTCGCGATTCTACATTTAAGAGAGCTCGTACTTGAATTAGATGATTGGAAACATACTTAAGCTTAAGCTAAAGCTAATGAAAATTTGGCAGCATCTCCTTTGTCTTTACAACTTCCTCCATTTAATATAACAACTTCCAAACGTCAACAACACACCCACAATAACAACACACCCACAATATCATAAGCAATAACTTGACAAGTTCGACATTATCCAATTCCTACAATTCCCTCTCAAAGTCATTCATGACCATAGCTATACTATAACATCACATTTGTCATGACCCAACCCCGTAGGCCGTGACTAGTGCCCGAGCTGGGCACCCGTACACACCCATTAACCAGAATCAGCATACAAATAACTTATACATTCAGAAAAGTAAAACGTCGCCCCAAAGCTGTCACATATATATATACATATCGCAGTCACAACTTTCAGCAAATGATATCGCACATAAGCCGGTAAGGCTATCATAATACAGGGGGACGTCCAGAGCACAAACCACACAGACACAACTGTACAATAACTTCCCACAACCCACACGTACGTGTCTACAGACCTCTAATACTAATAACAGAATCATATGACGGGACAGGGCCCCGCCGTACCCCTGAATAGACATATACATATATAACGAAAGCGCCTGTACCAAAATGTAGGCTCCGGAACAAGGGAGCGCTCCAAGATAGCTGAATGAAAATCCTAAGCTGGCGGATCACCAAAACGAGTATCTGTACCTGCGGGCATGAAACGCAGCCCCCGAAGAAAGGGGGTCAGTTTAAATATGTACCGAGTATGCAAAGCATGAAACGCAGTAAAAGATCATAATCGGAACAAGAAGTACGAGTAAAGTAAATGCAATATCCAGAATACCAAAATGCTTACTTATTAAAACAAAAAAACATGCATGGGGCTCGGGAATATGGTCGCCCTCCCGTCGTTGGCGCCATAACACATCATACTCCGGAAGATTTCATAACTCCGTAACCCGACATATCCCTGTAACACATCATAACATCATAACACCATAACACATCATAACTCCAAAATATATATACACGGTACTCGGCCCCCTAGCGAGGGACTCGTGAACCGTAACACATCATACCTGCATATAGCATAGTGCGCACGATGACATATTACTCCGGACTCGGCAAAAGATGTAACCACAGTATGCACGAGCAGAGTAGTGAGAAACTATATACAGTTTAAAATATTTTCAAAGACTCAATAGAATAGTCAAAACGAACCATCGTTTAAAAACCAAGACAATAGTCAAATCAAGTTTCCTCTGAATGTCACTCGGGAACACATCAAATAGAACTTTAGAAATCATAGATACGTATCAAAACCATATGAAATAGCTTATGAAAATCAAGAACATAATCGTCATTACAAACTCGATAGATAAGTAAGTAATCGACGTTCGAGGGTTAAGACGATAGTCAGGCTAAGTCCTTTCAAAAGTCATTAGAACTATACAAGGGAAAGTCTCGGGATCACGGACAAGTATCAAACCAATCCGAGCCCGCCTATGAAAGTTTCGGACATTATACGCTATAGAATCCTCTACGAACGTATTGAAGCAATCCGAGCCCGTCTATGAAAGTTAGGGACCTTATTCGACACAGAATCCTTTAGGAACAAAAACTCTTTATGCAACCTTTGAAATCCAATCATACAAAAGACATAAGGACCATAGTTCGACTATATTAAGAATGCCAACATCAAGAAATGAATAATAATCGTAGACATGCTCGGATCTTATGAATAGAGTTACCCCGAGGATCGTATCATATCTTACTTACATCTAGGACATGCCAAAAGAAAGAAAGGGTAAGCTTTACATACCTCGTCCGCTTCCTAAGCTAATCCGAACTCAAATCTCGGGCTTCCCAAGATCTACAACAACATCATTTGGTACCAAACATTAGCTATAGGCACTTTACTTACAGAAATTTGGGCAGCATTTTCCCTATAAATTCAACAACCCCGAGAATTTCACTCGGCCGATATCATCAACAACAATACCAGCAACCATACTAACATCATCAATAAGTAATTCAAAACATATTCTAACATTGGTAACTCTTTTCTACATAAATCGACAACATTCCATTTATATTCAAATCAACCGCATACAATCAAGCCAACACCAATGCTCACACATTCAAGTACTAATCCGAAACAATTCAAACGAGATTCGAGAACACTTCAAACAATCCGCACAATATTCAAAACAACCCAACCAACATGCCACTCCACCCGAAACCTTCCAAACTTAATAAGAACAACAACAACACATTTCTTTCTTTCAAATTCATGGACTACACCAACAATCCACGCATTAACAACATCATTCTCATAAATACAAGAAACTATATCAAAATCGCATTAGCTTCTAAAACAGCCCTCAAACGATTACAACTTCAACTTGAATCATTAAATCTTCATTCTTACCATAGAATCCACAACAACAACAACCAAAAATACTAAGTAAAATTTGTTATCATAATCTACCAAAAACAGCCCCTATACGGCCACAACCTAACACACATCATTTCATGAATCTCATCCATTTCTACACACTGCAACACGTTCAAACCATCCATAACACATGTAAAAGAAGATTGAACCTTACCTTTTCCACTTAGTTCTTCAACTTGGCTAGGGTTGAGCCTTGCAAGAATGAATGCTTTGCTTGCTCCAACAACTACTCCACGTTAATTAGGACCTTCCAATTGGTTGAAAACCTAGAAGAAAATATTTTTTTGATCAACTTTCATGGGCATCAATTCGGTCAGCCATGGCCGAATATGGCTCTCTTTTTTTTTCTCCAAACTTCTCCAAGTTTCTAAGTGTTGAAAAGATGATTAATTGTCTTGCTCATCATCTAATATGCACATATATAATTCATCCATGTGTAACATTCCCCACACATGTCTTGGATCAATTAAAATTAGCCAAGCCATGGGTGGGAACCCACACTACACCACACGGCCACATTGGCTTGGTTTCATGAAATAATAACTTTTCATAATTCACTTTTAACTCCAAATTTTCCTTAATATTCCACACCAATGAAATCATAAGAAACTTGTGCCCTAAAACAAAATCGGAGGTTAAAAGTCTCTACCTCGTATCCCGAAATAGTCTTGTCCTTAACTTATCACGACTAGCTCGGAATGCCCCAATGTACAAAATACGGGATATAACAACATTCATCCTCATATAATATTTCTCCCATATTCTCAATATCATTTATAACATAATTATACTCTTAACGTGTGAAGAATCATGACTCATGTGAAGCTACTACTCAAAAACACTACTATTCTCATATTTGTAACCCATCTTCTACTTCCTTCCATCATCCAAGTCTTTCAACCTCTCAATATTATAAATAACATGAAATGATCATAAAATTTACCTTTGATTGTGTAGAAATATGTTTTGGATGCAAATGCTTCACTTGAAGAAAGACCCTAGCCCCAATCCAAAGAGATTTCTTGACTCCAAACAACCCTAGAAACTCCCTTACACTTGATTTCCTTGGATTAATGAAGTTGATCTTTGATTTCCCTTGGATATGTGTTGGTATGGTGTGGAGAGAGTTCTAGAGGTTTCTTGAGGTGTGGAGAGAAAATGGGAAATGAAAGAATTGAACTTGGGGCCTCAATATATAATATTAAAAATCTGCCCGTCGGGTATTATGCGGACACACATACGGTCCGTATATGTGAACGTATAATGCTTCCAGTGGCGGACCCTTCCCTGGACAGGTTGTACGGTCCCTTATACGGACCGTATAAATTATATGGGCTACATAAGTTGGCCGTATAACTCCCAGTTTTCCGAAGTTGCTCTCGTCATTTCATTTGATCTCCAATCCTTATAGAACCTTCTTAACACTTGTTCAACACTTCATTAACTATATAAGGGGCATCATAACTCTTCTTTAAGACATCATTAAGTCAACATTAACTCGGTACTTTGCAAATCCTTTTCGAAACACAACGTATACTTCGCCCTTCTTAACGAACTTTCTTCTCTTGCTTCAAACGTCTTTGGAATCTTAATTAGAACCGTTAAGTACTACTTCTTACTTGTAGGAACATTGAATACTTCTCACCTTGCGTTAGTCTATCTACCATATGACGACATGAATTTTTCTGAGGTGTAACATTCTTCCCCCCTTTAAAAATATTTATCCTCGAATGTTAAGGTCTCGGGAATTCTATAAAAATTTCACCAGAGTTTTCCCTGTAATATGGTGCTACCATCCTGCCACAATAGCTCATAACAATGCCTCACAGGGCTACAACACAATAGCAATAAATTATGGCCACACATAACCCAAAAACATAAAAAGAAAGCATACCTACCTCATAATATTAATGTCTCATCTTGGATCTCTCCCGGGGGTGGAAACAAGTGTGGGTATTTGGACTTCATGTTCTCTTCTGCTTCCCAAGTCATTTCTTCTCGGTTATTGTTTCACCACATGACCTTAACTGAGGCTACCTCTTTATTTCTAAGTTTTCGTAGTTGCCTATCTAGTATGGCAATACGCACCTCTTCATAAGCCAACCTCTATTATATCCCGCATTTTGTACGTCGGGATAATCCGAGTTAACTACGATAAGTTAGGGACAAGACTATTCCGGGATACAAAGTCGAGACTTTTAACCACGATTTTGTTTTAAGACATAAGTTGCCCGTGATTTGCTTGGCATGGAATACTAAGAAAATTTGGGGTCAAAAGTTATTTATGGAAAGTATTAGTTCATGAACACAAAAAAAAATAGAAAGGGGCCGTGTGGCCGGCCACCTTGGTGTGGGCCAAGGGCCACATGGATGGTTATTATGTGTAATAAAAAGATGACTAATAAGTCATCTTTTCCATCTCCCACACTTAGAGAAATTTCAAGAAACTTGGAGAAGCACAAGACAAGGCCATTCGGCCATGACCAAGGAAATTTGAGGTTCAAAAATTGATCACACAAAAATATTTTCTTCTAGTTTTTCTACTAATTGGAAGGTCCTCTACCACTTGGGGTAGTTGTTGGAGCAAACAAGGCACTCAATTTTGCAAGAACAAACTCTAGCCAAGTTGAAGAATCTAGTGAAGAAGGTAAGGTTTAATCTTTTTTTTATATGTTATGCATGGCTTGTGTATGTTGTAGCATGTAGAAATTAATGAAATTCATGAAATCATAATTGTTGGAGCTTGGCCGTGATGTTGGTTGTGGCCGTGGCATGATATGTTGTGTAGGAGTGGTGAATTAATGGTATTTAGCATGTTTGTGTGTTGTTGTAATGTGTTGAAATGAATGAAAATCATGAAGTTGGCATGAGGTGGTGGTGGCCGAATATGGGGTGTTGTGTATAACAAGGAGTGAATTAATGTTACTTACTGTTGTTGTTGTGAGTTCTATAATGAAAATGAGAGTTTAAAGATCTAAGTTGAAGTTGTAATTAATGTGGGACGTTTGGCACTTTAACGTGATTCTTATGCAATTTTTGTATTTGTGAAAATGACATTGTTAAAGTGTAGATTGTTGGGATGGTTTATGAATTTGGGAGAGAGGAATGTATGGTGATGTTGTTCTCGTGTTGGGGATGGTTTTCGGTGAATTGGTAACTTAGTTGGATTGTTGGAAATATTGTGTGTTGTTTAAAGTGTTCTTGAATATTGTTTGAATGGTTTCGGAGTAGTAATTGAACGTATGAGCATGAATATTGGTTTGAATGTAAGTGGTTGAATTGAATATAACGAATGTTGTTGAATTATGTAGTAAATGGTTGCTAATGTTAGAATACGTTTAGAATTGATTATTGATGTTGCTAGTATGTTGTTGGTGTGGTTGTTGATGAATTTGGCGAGTTGAATTCTCGGTGTTGCATTTACAGGGAAATGCCTTCAAATTTCGTAGAATTGCTGCGTTAGTTCGGGATTGAACTCTAAGTGCTTTTAGCTAATGTTTGGTATTTAATGACGTAGCAGTAGATTCGGGAAGTCTACGACGTAAGTTTGGAATATCTTGGAGAGTAGACGAGGTATGTAAAGCTCACCCCTTCTTTCTTTTGGCATGTCCTAGTTGTAATTAGGCTATGATACGAGCTTCGAGGTGACTCCGCTCTTAAATTCCGAGCATGTTTATGATTCATACTTGCTTATCGAGGTTAGTATCCTTAATATGGTCATGTCATGGTCTTTATGTCTTTGATATGGTTGGATTTAGAATGTTGTGTAAACGGTTTTGCTTCTAAAGGATCCTATGTCTAGAAATGTTCGTAACTTTCGTAGATAGAACCGGATTGCTTCGAGACGTTCCTAGAAAGTTTTGTAACGTATAATGACGTAAGTTTTCATGGGCGGGCCCGGATTGATTGATGCATATCCGGGGTCCCCGAGATTTTCATTTGTACAGTTCTAATGACTTGTTTTTGAAGGAACTTAGCATGATTTCCGTTTTGACTTCGAGCGTTTCGCTACTTCATATCCATCGAGTCTTTGATGATGATTTATGTGCATATGGTTTCTCACTACTCGCTCGTGCTACTTCCTTCATCGCGTCCCGGAAGGGCATGTATTCGTGCAATTCCACCGCATTGTTCACCGCGTCCCTCACCGTAGGGTCGGGGGCACGTTATATATATATATATATATATATATATATATATATATATATATATATGATATATGATGATACGGGGGAGGCGGCCATGATGGCATATGATGACTCTATTCACCGCGTCCCTCACTGTAGCCGGGAGCACGTTACATGTACATGCATATGATGATTTTACTTACCGCGTCCCTCGTTAGAGGGCCGGGGCACGTTATGGTTGCATATGTTCGTGATGATTTTTCATTTATGTCACTCAGTCTAATTACGATTTTGAAATGCATGATTTATGTATCAAGGTAAGCTTTATGAGTTTCTGGTTACTATACTACTTTTTTTGTCCTCCTTATTTCCGTACGATTCTGTTTATTGTATTTCATGCTTTACATGCTTAGTACATATTTCGTACTGACCCCCTTCCTTCGGGGGCTGCGTTTCATGCCGCGCAAGTACAGATACTCGTTTGGGTGAGCCGCCAGCTTAGGATTCCTACTCAAGAGTCTTGGAGTGCTCCTTTTGTTCCGGAGCTTACACTTTGGTGCAGATTCTTTTGGTGCATATATTCCTATGTTTATTCAGGGGTACGGCGGGGCCCTGTCCCGTCATATGATTGTGTTATCACTCGTAGAGGTCTGTAGACATATGTGGGTTGTGGGTAGTATTGTTCAGTTACATTTGCATTCTGTACATTCCAGGTTGTAAGTATGATGTATATATATATACGTGTATATGTATAAGTTTCTAGTATGTTTGCTATGAGTTGTTTATGGTTAGTAAAGGGTACGAGTGCCCAGCTCGGGCACTAGTCACGGCCTACGGGGTTGGGTCGTGACAGAAGTGCGGAGTAGTAATTGAACGTATGAGCATGAATATTGGTTTGAATGTAAGTGGTTGAATTGAATATAACGAATGTTGTTGAATTATGTAGTAAAGGGTTGCTAATGCTAGAATACGTTTAGAATTGATTATTGATGTTGCTAGTATATTGTTGGTGTGGTTGTTGAGGAATTTGACCGAGTTGAATTCTTGGGGTGTTGCATTTACAGGGGAAATGCTGCCCAAATTTCTGTAGAATTAAGCGTTAGTTTGGGATTGAACTCTTAAGTGCCTTTAGCAAATGTTTGGTATTTAATGACGTATTGTAGATCTTGGGAAGTCTGCGACGTAAGTTTGGAATATCTTGGAGAGTAGACGAGGTATGTAAAGCTCACCCCTTCTTTCTTTTGGCATGTCCTAGTTGTAATTAGGCTATGACACGAGCTTGAGGTAACTCCACTCTTAAATTCCGAGCATGTTTATGATTCATACTTGCTTATCGAGGTTAGTATCCTTAATATGGTCATGTCATGGTCTTTATGTCTTTGATATAGTTGGATTTAGAATGTTGTGTAAACGGTTTTGCTTCTAAAGGATCCTATGTCTAGAAATGTCCGTAACTTTCGTAGATAGAAATGAATTGCTTCGAGACGTTCCTAGAAAGTTTTGTAACGTATAATGACGTAAGTATTCATGGGCGGGCCCGGATTGATTGATGCATATCCGGGGTCCCCGAGATTTTCATTTGTACAATTCTAATGACTTGTTTTTGAAGGAACTTAGCATGATTTCCGTTTTGACTCTCGAGCGTCGGCTACTTCATATCCATTGAGTCTTTGATGATGATTTATGTGCATATGGTTTCTCACTACTATGCTCGTGCGAGCTGTTGCTACTTCCTTCACCGCGTCCCGGGTCGTGGCATGTATTCGTGCAATTTCACTGCATTGTTCACCGCGTCCCTCACTAGAGGGCCGGGGCACGTTATATATATATATATATATAATGATATGATGATATGGGGGAGGCGGCTAGGATGGCATATGATGACTCTATTCACCGCATACCTCACTAGAGGGCCGGGGCATGTTATATGTAAATGCATATGATGATTTTACTTACCGCGTCCCTCGTTAGAGGGCCGGGGCACGTTATGCTTGCATATGTTCATGATGATTTTCCATTTATGTCACTCAGTCTAATTACGATTTTGAAATGCATGATTTATATATCAAGGTAAGCTTTATGAGTTTTCGTTACTATACTACTTTTTTTTTTGTCCTCCTTATTTCCGTACGATTCTGTTTATTGTATTTCATGCTTTACATGCTCGCACATATACCGTACCGACCCCTTTCTTCGGGGCCGCGTTTCATGCCGCGTGTACGTATACTCGTTGGGTGAGCCGCTAGCTTAGGATTCCTACTCAGCAGTCTTGGAGTGCTCCTTTTGTTCCGGAGCCTACACTTTGGTACAGATTCTTTTGGTGCATATATGCCTATGTTTATTCAGGGGTACGGCGGGGCCCTGTCCCGTCATATGATTCTGTTATCACTCGTAGAGGTCTGTAGACATATGTGGGTTGTGGGTAGTATTGTTCAGTTACGTTTGCGTTCTGTACATTCCAGGTTGTAAGTATGATGTATATATATATATATACGTGTATATGTATAAGTTTCTAGTATGTTTGCTATGAGCTGTTTATGGTTAGTAAAGGGTTCGAGTGCCCGCCGGCACTAGTCGGCCTACGGGGTTGGGTCGTGACGTAATGGTATCGAAGGAGTTCGTCCTCGGAATGTCTACGCACCGTGTCTAGCAGTCTTGTTTATCGGTGTGTCGTGCACCACATCTATAAATAGGAGGCTACAGACATTTAGGATGTTATCTTTCCTTCGATCTTAGATCATGCGATAGAGCAGTATTATCGTGATGATCCCCCCCCCCCCCCTAACGAATTGTTATGCTTTCGGTGATGCCTCCGAGAAAGGCCACAGGCGCCCTGTGTATGGGCAAGTCTACAACCGGGGAGACTAGCCGGGCCGAGAGTTACCGGGCCCGTGGCCGAGCTCGTACTCGAGATTGTGCCCCCTAGCCGAGTTCTAATACGCCACCACCGTCGAGAGGGGACTTGGAGCGGTCGCGGCCGAGTCGGGGTGGCTCCACCGCCCTCCCGCACTCGGTACCCGAGTTCTCCGGCTCTCGGCCGGGGGGCGGAGGATAGGGCTATGAGAGACGCGGTTCACCGCTCACTAGATTGGTGGCGGGCGAGGTTCATGGTGATTAGGAAATGATCATGCGGACGTACGTGGCAGGTCGAGGGCCCGCATTTCTTGACCGTAATCCCGCAGTTTTTCGGTCAAAGCCCGAGTGAGGACCCCAAGAGTTCATTAGACGGATGCGGCAAGACGTTGCGGTTGATTAAGACTTCCGAGACTGAGTCTGTCGAGTTTGCGTCGTATTAGTTGCATGATGTAGCTGCTAACTGGTACGAGTCCTGGGAGTTGTCGAGGGGCGAGGATGCTCCTCCAGCAGTGTGGGCCGAGTTTACAGAGGCCTTTCTTGGCCATTTTTGTCACACCCTAATTTCCGATAGGGTATGATGGGCACCCGACCCTTACCTAGGGCCGAGCAAACCCACTGACTAACGTAACACTCATAACCATACTGGGCCCACAAAACATAACATACGCAAGTAATGAAAATTTTTCGGAAAACAAACATGTCTTTCGTTTTTTTTTCAAACCAAATAAAATCTGCAATCGTATGAAAATCGTAATATAAGGCACAACAAGCATTTCGCTTATATAGCCGCTTGCCAAACACATCGAGTATAACGTATACAAACACACCGGCTTACATAGCCGCTTACAAACAAGATTCGATATATCATACACTCGACACTCGTTCGCAAAGTCTCTACTAACGTCTCGTATACCATACAAGCACTCGGACTCGGCGAAGACTCCGAGGAAGTGGAGTCGCCAATCCAGCCGGGAGCATCTCCCCGCTAGCATCACCTACTCATCTACGGTACCTGCGTGGCATGAAACGCAGCCCCCGAAGAAAGGGGGTCAGTACGGAATATGTACTGAGCATGTAAAGCATAGCATACATCAACGAGGTCCTAACCGAAGTAGGAAATACAGAAAGTGAAGTCGTAACAACCTAATTACCCAAGTACTTACATCCGACCCACACAAATTAAACATACTCATACCGAACACATCATAATCTGTCATACGAAATAACATTAACCGATGTGGGATTTGCCTAAACCAATGTGGAATTTTGCCTCATCATTGGGTTTGCCCCACCATCGGTGAACAAACTCAACATAGCATCATACATTATCACATACCAAATGCGGCCCATAGGACCCGGCGGACAGAACGTGGTCACCACCCTATCTGGCGCCACAACACAAAGATAACACCAGAAGATTTCAAATCTCCGTATCCCCGAACACAACACATCAAGCCATATCACAAAGATAACTCTATAAACGGAACCCGGCCTATGGCGAGGTCTCGGGAACCGTAACACAAGATAACACCGAGAGTATATCATAGTACGCACTATCACATACGCCCGGATCCGGGAAAGAGGTAACATGTAACGCACGAGCAGATCGTAAGTAACCACACGCATCTCAGACATCATCACAGACTCAACCGAATGATCAAAACGAACCCTTTTTTTCGAAAATCCAAAACCATAGTCAAATCAAGTTTTCTCCCGAATCTCGCTCGGGACATATCAAACCGAACTTCAGAAACCGTTGTTACGTACCAAAATCATGGGCATAAAATCCTTATTTCCAACTCGACAGATAAATAAATAGTCATAGTGAAGAAAATATTAAATTTTCCGAAAAATCCATAAAGGTAGCATAGAAAGGCCGCGGGCCCCACGGACGGGTGCCGACCCCCGTCCGAGCCCGACTACGAGGGGTAGGGGAGAGTGATGCCTTATGAACTTACATATTATGTTTTGGGGCGTTTCGAGGTCGTATGCAAAAGTTACGGACGTTCGTAGTTTCGGAGTCGTTTAGGCATATATCTCTTTTTGAAAACAAAACTCTTTTGAAACAAATTTTTTTTTTTGAAAATATGACTCTTTTGCAACATTAGAAATTTAATCATACAAAAGACGTAAGGATCATAACTCGACCGCATTAAGGACACGAATATCAAGAAACATATAAGAATCGCTTACGCAGCATTTCAAACTCAATCATATCCAAGACATACAAACCATACTAAGGATGCCAACATCAAAGCAAATACGAATCACAAATATACTTGAAATTTACGAATGGAATTTCCCCGAGGTACATATCATGTTATACCTTAATTCCGTCTAAGACATGCCAAAAGAAAGAAGGGTAAGCTTCACATACGGCTTGCTTCCCTAAGCTAATCCAAATGTAAGTCTCGTCTTCTCAAAATCTACGACAACATCAATAGGCATCGAACATTAGCCATAAGCATCGAAGAATTCAACTCCAAACCATTACTTTTTTTCCTACGAATTTTTTGGGCAGCACTTCCCCTATAACTTGGACGTCCCGAGAATTTAACTCGGCCAAATCTTCAACAACAATACCAACAACCATTCCAACAACATCAATAAGTAATTTCAAACGCATTCTAGCACTAACAAGTCATTCCACATTCTTTGACAACATTCCAATTATATTCAACTTAACTACATATTTCCAAACTAATATCAACAATCGCATATTCAAATAACAATTCAAACCTTTCAAACACAAGTCAATAACATTTCCAACAATCCACAAAATGTTTAAAATGCTTCGAACCATATACTACTCCACCCGAAACTACTCCAATTTAACAAGAACCTTGCCAACACCTTTCTTTCTTCTACCTTCATAAATTATGTCAACAATACATGCACTTACAACTTTATTCTCATAAATTCAAGAAACATATTGAAATCACCTTAAACTCCAAATCAGCCCACACACCCATATCCTTTATTTGAATTATTAAAACTTCATTTCACATCATAGAGTTCACAATACAACAATCAAATTATATTAAATAAAATTTGTCCTTCTCCTCCACAAAAAACAGCCACCATACGGCCAACTTATCATCATGCACAACTTCATAAATTTTATTCATTTTCTACACGTTACAACAACACAAAGACATGCTAAACACAATTGATTCACCATTCCTTGACAACATCATATATGCACGGCTACAACAACCATACACGGCTACAACTTCAATATCACACTTCATTCATTCCTACATATCACAACATGCACAAATCATCCATAAAACATGTAAGGAGGATTAAATCTTACCTCTTCCATCAATTGCTCCCACGGCTAGCTTGATGAACCACAACAACGAGCGGTTTTCTCGTTCCAACAATTATACCATGTTAACAAGGACCTTCTGTTATATCTCGCATTTTGTACGTCGGAATATTTTTAAGGGGCTGCGATTTCGGAATTATGAACAAGGCTATTTTTTTTCCGACTTTGTTTTAACTCTCAGTTGTTTATGAATTTTGTTGGACGGAAATATTAAGTAATTTGGGGTTAAAGGTGAGTTATGGAAGGTTAGACATTTCATGAAAAATTGAGGCCAAAAGTGAAATTTGAAAACTTAAATTTCATGAAATTAAAAGTCATTGGCCACATGATTTTGTGGGCCATAGGGCCATATGTACAAATTATATATGTCTAGGAAGATGACTAACTTAGTCATCTTTACCCTTATTTTCATTCTCTAGAGAATTCAAGACAAGTTGAGAAAAAAAAAAGAAAAGAAAAAAGAAGAGAAAGACATGGAGCATGTGCATGGTCATGTGCATATTTTATGGATATAAATATATATATGGATGACTAAGTCAAGCAAGTTTTCATCATTTCACCTCCTAGAATTTTCAAGAAATATGAAGAAAAGAAGGGAGATGAAGAAACTACTCCTTGATAAGGACCGGTTGGGCAAACCCCCATGGAGTGACCATGGAAAATTTTTTTCTTCATGCTTTCTTACTAATTAGAAGGTCCTCGTCGACGTGGGTAGCCGTTCTCAAGAAAACCATTGTTGTCGCAAAACAACATCCTAAGTGTGGAAAGAACAAGTGAGGAAGGTAAGGTTCAATCTTATTTTACATGTGTTATATATGATATGTGCTTGTAGTGCATGAAAATGGATAAAAATCATGAAGGGTGTGTGTTGCAAGTTGTGGCCGTGAGTTTGTGATGTTGGAGTAGGCATGATGAACAAATTCTATTTAGTGTAATTTTTGTTGTGTATGTTCCTTGGAGTGTCCAAATGAATGAAATTCATGTGATTATGGTGTTAATGTTGAGTCGTGCATGTGAGGTGTGGTCTCCGTATGTATGTAGTATTGTATAGGAATGAAGGACTATTTTTATTTAGTATGTTTTAAGCTTGTTATTGTTACCCCCAATTTGTGACGAAAATGAAGGTATTGATCACTTCAAATGGAATTGTCGTAGTTGTTGTATATATATTTATATATGTAATGTGGTCCTAGTATGCTTTCTTGAATTTATGAAAGTAATGTTCATATGTATGGATTATTGGTGTCGTTACGGATTTGGAAGAAAAGAATGCATTGTGTTGTCAACATCATTGCCTAGTTTAAATAGTTTCTGTGGAGTAGTACATTGTTGGAGTTATTTTGAATATTGGGAGCTAGAGGATATGAGTTCTTGAATTGGTTAGAAACCTTGGTTTTGGATTGTTGTTTGAATATGCGATCGTTATTATTAGTTTGAATATATGTAGTTGAATTGATATATGAATGAATGTTGTCGAATTGTGTAGAAAGAGCTACTATTGACGTTAGAATACGTTTCGAATCACTTGTGGATATTGCTAGTATGGTTGTTGGTTTGGTTGTTGTTTAAAAAAAAAAGTTGAATTCTTGGGTTGCATGGATCATCGGAGAGCTGCCCAATTTTTCTAGCAACATCGCCTCGGGATTAGTCGTAATTCTTGAAACCTTATGATTAATATTTGGTAAATATGACCAAGTGTAGATTTTGGACGAAACGGGACTTGAAGTGGGACGGGCGTAAAGGACGAATAAGGTATGTAAAGCTCTCCCATTTCTTCTCTTGGCATGTCTTAGACATACTAAGCTCGAATCTGGACCTTGGGGACAACTCTATTCTTCGGAATCTACGTCTAAAAACGCCCCTTTTTCATTCAGTAGAATTGAATGGTTTATTGTGCGAATAGTTAGAAAAATTGTTTTAACCTCTAAAACTTGTGCAAATGAAATCCGATTACTTTAAAATACTCATAAATGACGTTATGAAGTTTGACATGTGTAATTTACATACGCCACCTCATTTGACCGAGGTGGGCCCACTTTGTCCGGATTTTTCCCTATTATTCCGCTTGAACTACTTTGGAAACAAAAACTAAGGAAAGTTTTAGCTACCTTTCAAATTTCTACAGAATAACTGTTATATTTATTTATTTGAGTTTTATGATCTACTTTGGAATTTGCAATTACTCCAGAAGGGTTATTCTGATATGAAATATTTCGACATCCGAAAGACTTATGCTCTGATTATTATTAAAGGTCCGCTATGATATACGTATCCGTGTTACGCCTTTCTCGTGAAATGTTGTATGTTTTAAATTGCATATGGAATTCTCACTACTCGCTCGTGCAAAGCTTAATACGATTCTTCACCGAGTCCGGGCACACACGCATTCGTGCAACTTCTCTCGCATTGTTCACCGAGTCCCTCACTAGAGGGCCGGTATGATTCTATACATATATATGATGTGATGATGTGATGAGATGGAGATGGCGGCCAAGATGGCATACCGAGTCCCTTGCTAGCAGTGGCCGGGTACGTTATTCACCGAGTCCCTCACTAGGGCCGGTACGGTATGTGTATATGTATATACGCATGCATACATGATTATGATATGATTTTACTTACCGAGTCCCTCACTAGAGGGCCGGGTACGGTAGATATGTTCGATGATATAACGGTATGATTATGATAAGATTATACTTACCGAAATATGCATATGCATGACAAATATTTTAAAAAGGCAAGTTCTCATGATTGATTACAAATAATACCCTTTACTTTAGTATGATCCCGCTTACTACATTTTATGCTTTACATACTCAAAAGTACATATTCCGTACTTGACCCCCCTTTTTCGGGGGCTGCGTTTCATGCGCGCGGGTACACTCGCACGAAGTTTGAAGATATTAGTAAAAAATGTTCCCGGGATTAGATGAACTTACCCCATTTTCTCCGAGTGTTGCCGAGTCGAGCTTTGTGATATGGATTCAAGTTCCGAGTTAGAGAGACTTTGCGAATGTGTTGTGGGTAGTAGATGTCGGTTATGTAAATGGCTATGTGAGCCGGTATATTATTATGCGTTGTGTTATAAGTTTCCTATGTTGCAAGATTTTATTTGACTAGAGAAAAGCAAAAGCATATTATTCTTCGATAAATTTTTGTTGTGTATATTTGTGTCATGATAGGAGAGCCAGCGTGAGTATGACTATTATGTGAGTCCGCGGGTTCGCTTGGCCCTAAATAAGGGTCGGGTGCCCATCACACCCTAAAAATTGTGTGTGACAAATTGGTATCGAGCTGGATCTCGGTCCAAGGGTTGTACGCAAAGTCGTGTCCGGTAGAGTCCCGTTTATGGTGCGAAGCGCGCCACATTTATAAACAGGAGGCTACGGGGCATCTAGGATGGTTACTCTTCTTTGACATCTTATCGTGCCATAGAGCCAAGTTATAGGGAAATAAGATTCCCGGACTAACCTTTGGCTTATTATCAGAGAAATGGCATCGAATAAGAGCGACTAACGATATTGGAGGCTTGGTTAGTAAGCAAAGGTATGCAAGACACATGTCGGGCAAGATATGGAAGCACGATTGAAATACAAGTTGTGATCAAAAGAGAAAGTAAATAAGAAAGTGTGACAGGTACCGTTTGAGTTGGAAATATGAGGTACGTTCATTATTTTTATCGTTGATGATGATGGGAGCCCCGTGAGGCCTAATATGATATGATACGCGTATATATATGTAATCTCTTTGGCCCCGTGAGGCGTTGTTGGTATTCCCGTGGGGCTGCAGTTTTGGGATAGTACCATGCTACGAGGAAACTTCCGCCGATTTCTTTAAATAAAGGAAGAATAAGATCTCATCCGTCGATATGTTGGAAGGTCGTGCCAATAGCAATGATAAGAATTAACTAATTCCAAGTATGGCCGACCCCGAGAAAAGAACTGTGACGGGTACGAATGAATAGATGAGGCAGCCTGTGGAACGATAATGTTACATCCCGTATTTTGAACGACGGGACGATTCGGGTTAACTATGAAAAGTTAGGGTTAAGACCATTCGGGTACGAAGACGGACGTGTGACCTTCGATTTTGTCGTAAGACCTAAGTGTGTATGACGTTATTGGAATGGAATCATCAAAGAAACTTGGGACCAAAGATGGAAATTGTGGAAGTTGGCCATTATTGAAATAAATGGAGGGAGTAAAAATAGGCCATGTGGCCGGCCACCTTAGGAGTGGGCCATGGCCACATGGTTGGCATTATTTGTAATACTAAGAGATGACTAAGGGACCTTATTATACCATTTCAAGACTTAGAAAAAATCAAGAACCATGGAGAGCAAGAACAACACCATTCGGCCATGGGAGGAGAAAACCAAGACCAAGAGCTAGCCTTCCAAAATTTATTTCTTCACGTAAACCTACTAATTTGAGGGTGCTTGATAACGTGGAGATGTTGTTTCAAGCGTTGGATTACTCGTTTTCATCCTTGGCCAACTTTGGACAAGTTGAGGATTTGTGAAGAAAGGTAAGTTTAATCTTGTTTTTATGAGTTATGGAAGGTTTATGTGTGTTGTTGTATGTTGTTATGGATGAAATTCATGAGATATGGCAATTTGAAGTTGAGGCCGTGTGTGTGGTGTTTGGCCGTGTATGTGTGTTATGTTGAAAGTGATGAATTAAATGTTATGAAGCATGTTTGGTTATTGTAGAGTGTTGAAATAAATGGAATCATGAAGTATATATGTATGGTGTGTTGGCCGAATATGGCCTTTTGTATGTGTCAAGAAATGAATTAGTTTTCTTGGAGTTTTGGTTGTTGTTGTTGTGTGGATTCTACGTTGGAAATAAGAGTTTAATGATTCAAATTGGTATTGTAAGTGTATGGGCTGATTTGGAAGGTTTTGTGTCTTTAGTGTAATTTTCATGTTTATGGAAATGGCATGGTTAGAGTATAGATTGTTGGAGTAAATCATGTTTTGAAATCAAGGAATGTGTTAGAGTTGAAGTTCTCGGGTTTGGGGGCCAATTCGGGTGGAATGGAGTGTTTGTTGGGTTGTTGGAAATATTGTGTGAATTGTTTGGAGAGTCCTTGAATGTTGTTTGAATGGTTTTGGATTGATAATTGAATATGCGTTCGTTTGATTATATGTTGGTTTGTAAGTATGTAGTCGTAGTAAGCATAATTGGAATATTGTTGGAATGTGTGGAGAAGGATTTTTAATGTTCGAATGCGTTTCGAATTGATTATGGATATTATTGGAATGATTGTTGGTTTGTTGTGTTGTTGAATTTGGCCGAGTTGAATTCTCGGGGTTGGTCCATCTATAAAGGAAGTGCTGCCCAATTTTCCGTAGGATTATGTGTTAGTTGGAAATGAGCTTTTAAGTGCTTATGGTTGACGTTGGTACTTATTGATGTTATATAGATCTTGGAGAGTTCGAGATATAAGTTGGGTTGGATTAGCGTTGTGTGCAAGCGAGGTATGTAAAGCTTAACCCTTCTTTCTTTTGGCATGTCTTAGTTCAATATAGGCTACGATACTAGCCTCGAGAAATTCTATTCTCATAATCCGAGCATGTCTATGATTCGCGTTTGTCTTTTTGGTACTCGTATGTTGAGGTGAGAAAATATTGGCTTTGGATGTTGTTGGAAAAAAATTGATTTTAAAGTTGCATAAAAACTTGGTTTTCAAAAGAGTTTTATTCTTAAACAATGTTGAACTTAACGCCATAACTTTCGACTAAGGGCTCGGATTGCCTCGATATCGTTCGTGGGAGGTTGTATGACGTGTGATGTGTGTTTTCCATAGGCGGGCCGGCTCGGGTTGACACTCGTCCGTGGGTCCCGCGACCTTCGTTTGTACATTGGCGACGTTTTAAAGCGTTTGGTATGACGATTTTCCCGATTCGTTACGATCCTTTTACTTACTTTTGAACTTATGATAATGATTTTATGCGATATGGTTACTCACGACTCGCTTCGTGCGGCTTGTTGGTGACATCTTTCACGGTTCCGGGGCGGTTTTTGTCGTGCGCATTATGATATATATATTCCGTGAGTTATACCGTGGCATGGTTCCCGAGACCTCGCCAGGGCCGGGTTCCGTTTATGGAGTTGGTGCCGTGATATGGCTTATGATGTGGCCGCGATGATGCGTCGTGTTCGGGGATACGGAGATTTGAAATCTTCTTCTCGGTGTTATGCCGTGTTATGGCGCCGACGACGGGCGGGCGACCATATTTTACTCGTGCCCTATGCATACTTTGTATTTTGGAAAATAAACATTTGACATTTTTAAAGGACTTTTTTTTCGGCATTTTTCCAGGGTGTGACTCGTTTTTTCTTGTTTTCCTTTTCTACCGACATATTTTGCGCCCCCTTGGGGGCCTTCATGCCCGGGAGGCGCCCGTTTTATGATCCGTTGGAACCTATCTTTGGGGTTTGGGTCTCCCTTTTTTCCCGGGCCACTTTTGGTTTTTTCTGTTCCCCCATCGTGTATTTTTCGGGGCCGGGGGCCTCCTCGAAAAGTTGTTGGTCTCGGGGGTAACTATATGGGGGTTCCTACTCGGATGAGTTTATATTATATGTTTTGGGCCCGATGTCCCCCTTTTAAACCCTTGTGCCCGATATATAGTGTTTGATTTTGGGGAAAAGTTTTTGGGAAACGGTTTTTGATATTTGAAATGCCCGGAGTCAACCGGGGTTGTTTTGGGTTCGACGAGGTGTTTGGGTGCCCAACGGGCCCCAGTCAGGGCCGGGGGGGGTTTGGGTCGTAAATAAGGAAAAGTGGGATGGGAAAAAGGGGGAAAAAAAGGTTTAAAAGAAAAAAGGGAAAAAGGGCGCAAATTTTTACGGGGTGAATAAAAAACCGAGGTTTGTTTAAAAATAAGTAAAGCCCGGAAAAGGGTTGGGGGGTTATGATATGATCTACGTACCCGAGTATAAAATTTAATGTGAAAAAAAGGAACCCTTAGAGCGAATGAGCGAAACTTATCGGTTCGTAAGGAAAGTGGGGGATAAATTAATGGGGTTAAATGAAAAGGGGTAAAAAAGAAAGGGGTAATGGGAAAAAAAATAAGAAGAAAGCGAGATAACAAAATGAGAAACGGGGTGGGTAGCTAAGGACATGGGGTTTTATAAGTAAAGGGATTTGGAAAAAAGGGTATAGAAAGGAGGAACGAGGTAAAGAGGGGGAGGGTTTAAAAAGGCGAGGCCAAAATAAAATTAAAAATAACCCGGGGGAAAATTTTTATTCCCCGTCATTGAGACCGGGCAGGACGAAAAGTAATCATATTCCCGGTGGCATATCGAGGACCAAAGGGGGGGGTAAAATAGTAATTATGCTATAAGGCTTTTAAATCCGTTAAGACTTGACTTACTTTCCCATCACGGACGGAGGGGCATTTCGGAGGGTGGGCGCGATTATACGGGCGCTAAAGCCCTCGTATTTCCCGGGGTACCAAAGTTAAGCGTTTCGGGGTGAGGAAAAAATTTCGGGAGGGTGGCCCCGGGGGGTTTTTCCCGGGTTTGACAAATTCGAGCAAGAAGTAAATGAGGGGTTGGGGGGACTTAAGGACAAAAAGGGAAGGGAACGAAAACCCCAAAAAAAGGGCGCGGGGAACGGGGGGAAACCAGAATAAAGAAGAATAAAGTGCTGGCAGCCTTTTGGGAAACGGGGGGAATTGGGAAAAATGTTTGGAATCGATAAGCAAGATAGTGGGGATT
>NW_026725716.1:0-52965 GCF_029784015.1 Lycium ferocissimum
TTCAATTTGATTCTCGAGCTCCCTGACATCCCCGATTTGCCCAAGATGGTCTTCTAAGGAAGGATATAGCGAAAAATGATAAATGCTAACGATGATGTTGATTTCATTTATGTATTTTTATGTATATGTATGTATGTATGCATTGCACCACTCTTGATGGGTTGGGTATAACAACGAGTCCTGAAAGGGCCGTGTACGGATAACAACGAGTCCCGAAAGGGCCGTGTATGGATAACAATGAGTCCCGAAAGGGCCGTGTATGGATAACATTGAGTCCTGAAAGGGCCGTGTATGGATGACATCGAGTCTCGAAAGGGCCGAGTACGGATGACACCGAGTCCCGAAAGGGCCGGGTACGGATATGATAGATGTATGTATAGTAAATATATGTGAATGCGTATGTATGTATGTTGTGTATGGATGTGTATGAAATGTTTTTTCCTGTAGACGAGTAGTTTACATGATAGAGATCTTAAGAAGAGTACGAGGTATAATTACTTACTTTATCGTATGTTATCTTCATTCTGATATCATACTACTATTCATGCCTTACATACTCAGTACATTGCTTGTACTGTCGTCCCTTCGTGGACGCTCGCGTTCATGCCCGCTTGTGTGTAGATAGACGAGACGAGGATCTTTCATCGTAGTCGCCTTTAATCTTTGGTCTTGAGTGGTGGCTCCACCTCTTCCCAGAGCATTGCCGAGTCTGATTTTATATATATATATATATATATATATATATATATATATATATATATATAAATATACACACACATATATATAAATTATGTTAAGGGTACGTCGGGGGCCCTATCCCGACTTAGTATACCTCGGTCATGTTCATAGAGGCTTTGCTTAGGTTCGTGTACTGACTTAGTCATAGTGTAACAAGAGTAATATCGGCATCATGGGTCTATTTAATACATATACTTACGCATGATATTATGTTCATATTTAGCCTCTTGATCTTATTGTTGCTATTCGAGACATAGAGAATGTGAGTTGTAAGTTGGTTCGCTCGGTTTTCGCAAGGTGCTGGGTGCCAATCACGTCTTATATAGGGTGGGGTGCGACACAACTATCCTACGATGAAGTTTCCATTGTTATTCTAGATAGGCAAGTTCCATGGCTCAGAAACAAAGATGTAGCTTCAGTTAAAGTTTTATGGAGAAACAATAATAGGGAAGAGATGACTTGGGAAGTCGAGGAAGATATGATGTTCAAGTATCCACATTTATTTCCACTCCCCGAGAAAAATTTAGACAGAGTCACCATTGTCCTCAGGTATGTAATGCTTTCTTTCGATGATTTTTTGGTCGTGTGTGGCCATTATTGTTGTTGTAGCCCTGTGAGGCGATATATATATTTTGGGTTGTTGTGACAGGATGGTAGTAACATATTACAGGAGAAACTCTAGCGAAATTTTTGTAGAATCCCTAAGAGCCTAACATTCGAGGACGAAAGTTCCTAAGGGGGGGAGGAATATTACATCTTGGAAATTTTGTGTCGTTCACATTGTGAGTAGGCGAACGCAAGCTTAAAGTGGATATGAGGTCCTTAAGATATGAGGTCCTTATAAGGTTAAGGAGGGTATTTTATAACCTTAAGTGCGTACCCTAAGGTTTTGGAGTCATATGAATTGGTGGAAGTAAGCTCGTCAAAGGAATTGGAATTTGAGTCATGTTTTGGGAAGATTTCGTATCATTTGAGTTATACATTGTTTAGTAATGCCTTGAGGGGGGGACATAGGGCCCCTTAAATATTTAATGGAGTTTTACACAAGTGCTAAGAAGGTTCCATAAGGATTGGAGGTCAAACGAATCGAAAAGAACGCATTTTCGCGAAACCGGGGAAAAAGGAGCAATATGCGGCCGCATACTCAGTATGTTAGGCCGCATATTGGCCACTAACTCCCCATTTTGGGTGAGCATTCTGCCCACCACCACCCTTATGTTGTGGAGGGAGTATGCGGCCACATACTCAGTATGCTGAGCCCCATACTCACCGCAACACGGTGTGGTGGGGTGAATTGGACACCTTTTTAAACCCCAAAGGACCCTATTCTTCACATTAACTTTCCGTAGTTATTTCCCACATTAAAATAAGGTTCTTGAAGGCTCCATAACACTCCAAACCTTTCCATATAATCAAGAGAGAAGATTAACATCAAAACCCAAAGAGAATCCATGGAAGGTGATTGTTCTTGCTTCTCTTCAAAGTTGTGATAAACTTGGTCTTGAAAGGAGTTGAGGATCTCTTCTATAATAAGGTATGATATTCCTATTGTTTACATGATTGAGTTGATATAAAGGTTTAGTAACTCTTGTAAAGGAAAAGAATTAAAGTGGAGAAGTCATAAATGTTGAAGTGAAGAAGATGACTATGAGATGAAATTAAAAGGGGGATTTTGGGTAAATTCGAGACTAAATTGAATATAACTTCTTTATTATGATATTTTGAATGTTATTATTGTTGTTTGGGAGTTGATTTGTAATATGGTGGAAGTTGACAAAATAGGAGAAATGCTTTCCAAATTTCGTTAGCTCGTTAATTGCACTAGTTTGAACTTAGAAGTGGTTTCAAGACTTAACCTTAGTGTGAATCCTCTTGAATGTAGATTTTGCGGACTTTGGAGGAGAACGTTAGATAGTTAAGAAGACGTAAAGGTATGTAAGGCTAACCCTTCTTTCTAAAGGCATGATTTCCTCATCGCGAATCCATCTATGATGTTCATCCTGCTTCCTAGAGAATGTTAGAAGCTCATGAGTACCAAGATTCTTAAGATATTATTGATAAAAGCTCTTCATAGTGATGATGATAATGATGATGACGACTATAGTGATTTGAAAATAGAAATCGGGAGCTTACATACTCAACGTCACCCCGATAGAGTTATAATGTTCCTTTTGGATACTCATGTATGTCATATGTGTAATAGCTATTCTATCATACCGAGCTTATATAGCCAGGTATGATATCTATTGCGTGCGCACCACTGCAGTTGGGTATGGACAACACCGAGTCTTATTATGGCCTGGTATGAATGTCACCGAACCTACATAGTCGGGTATGGTATCATCATATGTATATGTATATGTATGGAATGTTTTCTTTAGAGAAAGGTTAGGTATGCATGATGAACGTCTCAAGAAGTGTAAATGGTCCTTCTATCTTATGTTATTCTTCATGCTCTTATCATGTTACTATTCATGCCTTACATACTCAGTACATTGTTTGTCTTTGACGTCCTTTTATTTGTGGATGCTATGCTCATGCCCACAGGTAGACAGAGAGACAAACTAGACCATTAGGCTACTTCGTCGATGATTGCATAGCAGTCCTCCTTTTGATCCGGAGCTGTAATAGTTGGTATTATTCTTTTGTGCACATATATGGGCATGGCGGGGTCCTGTCCCGTCTTTATGATATTACATACTCTTCATAGAGGCTCCTAGATAGATGTGTATAGCTAGATATCCCTCAGCTTTGTTAACTCATATTTTTTATACCATTTTGATAGCCTTGCCGGCTTGTGTATATATGGTAATAGTTAAGGATGATTATATAAAGGCTCCTACGTCCGATGAAATTTGTGTTATTTAGTTTATGGTAATTATGAGATAGCCATGTGGCTCACCTAGATATGATTATGAAAATATGTTAGGAGGTACTCGGTAGGGTAGCTCCGGGTGCCTATCACGGCCCTCCGATTGGGTCGTGACATTGTCCCAACTGGGACGTGAGCTTCCTCAAACACCTTCATCAAAGCCAAGCAGTATTGAGGTGAACTTTGCAACAATGCCAGTATCGAGATTTCGGCTGGTGTTTTCTTCAAGTGCTCCATAATGGAGTATTCCTTTGGCTATATTCGGCTCTAAAAATCTTCAGCTTCACCTTCAGTGATGGCTCTTTTCTGATTTCCCTCCCTTCGGGGTGCCCCTTGTGCCAGGTCTTCGAGAGTGTATCATCTCCCTGATCTTGTAATGCCATGTGCGGCAACAACTTGGACTACGAACTCTTTGTGATGTAGTGCTGGAGTCACTTGAGCTATATCTTGCTGTTACTGGTGTAAGGATTAATACTTTGAATCGCGGGCATTCTTGCAAAGACAATGACGCTATTGTGCGCTCAACTTCTTTCATAGAATTGCGGATTGTGGGTCTTCCTGACACCCAGCCTTCCTCTCTCTCTATCATGTGAATCACATTATTGCCATGGTTTGGCAAAGGGTGGGTGTTCACATTTGGAGGGGCTGTTTCGAGCACAATTTCTTTTCGGTCATTCAGGTCCTGTATTTTGTACTTAAGATTAATGCAATCTTCAATACTGTGTCCTATGCCATTGGAATGGTAGGCACGTATGCGTGCCTTTCGGTAAAACTGGTTCTTTGGGTCGACGACCTTTGGGGGAAGCATTTGGATAATTGGTACGCGCTTAGTCTTTTGAATAAATCAGTCTGAGATTCCATCAGTGGGGTGAACACCCGAGGTAGTTTCTTTTCAAAATTCTGATGTGGCGCGTTATAGGTATTTGGTGGTGGTTGATTTTGGTAAGGAGAGTTAGTTATTTTGTGGAGTGCGGTAAACAGGTGGGGGAGTTTGATAATTTGGATGTGGAGCTTGGTAGTTTGGGGGAGGTGATTGGAAGGTACTTTGTGGAGCTTGGTAATTTGGGGGTGGTGATTGGAAGGTCAGCTGCGCATAATATATGGGCACCATGTTGCAAGGGGTGGGAATGTAGGTATTTGAGGGAGGCGAAGCATATGCTTCCATTTGGAAATCTTCCCTCTTTTTGGTTTTGGGGCTAGGAGTGTGGGATATGCTAGCCACGTCTTCCTTCTTCTTGTGCATGAATCCGGTTGAGCTTGAACCAGCGGATTTCTCAGTCATACTTATGATTCGGCCAGTCTTGAGACCATCGTCTATGGCCTCCCCCAGTTTGACCAATTCAGAGAAAGGTCTTCCTGCCATTGAGAGCATTCTATCATAGAAGTCTGTTTCTTGTGAACGGATGAAAACCGACACAAGTTCCTCTTTGCCCATAGGGGGTTGTACCCGGGCGGCCTCTATTCTCCACCTACTCGCATACTCACAGAAATTTTTTGTGGACTTTTGTTTTACTTTATCCAAATAGTATCTATCCGGTATTGTCTCCATGTTAAAGAAAAACCTTTCCATGAAAGCTGCGGCCATGTCTTCCCATGTGATCGAAAGGCGTATGTCTTACGCTGTGAACCATTCTGAGGCTTCTCCGGTAAAACTTCGGCTGAACAACCTTATAATGAGTGCTTGGTTGTCTCGGACGCCGACCAATTTATCATAGTAGGCCCGTAGATGCGCTTTAGGATTGCCCGTCCCATTGAACAACTCGAAACGAGGTACTTTGAAGCCATCGGGTAAATCCAAGTTTGGATGCATACACAAATCGTTAGAGCTCAAGCCTGTGCGAGTGAGGGTGTTTCTCATGGACCGTTCCAACTTTGCGGTCATCTTCTGCTCAAGCCTTTCTTCCTTTTTTCCTGCTCAGCCTTCACGCCTTTTCCATCTCCTCATAGTGATCGATTTCTTGATTGGGCAAAAAGGTGCCTGGTGTGACAGGTGTGTGGAAGGAAACAGCAGGGCGAGTTCAGGGAATAGGGGTGCTTTTGTCGGTGTGCAGCGAGATGAATCTTAGTTGTGTAGATATGCTAGGAGAGGTATTTTGCGGTGTTGGGTAAGAGGGGATACAGTAAGCAGTTTCAAAAATTTGGTTAGTGTTACGTGGTGGTGGGGTGTGGTTCGAGGCACCAACGTGCCCGTCAATTGGGGTAAATGGCATGGTGGTCATAACGGACCGGGTGGGGAAGTGATCGGGTAATGGTGAATTCAGAGATGGAAAAAATTGTGGAGGCCTTCTTTCTTCAGTAGGGGCCTCTCGGGTGGCATTAGCTTTGTTTTGCATACTTCCTTCGAAGATGGGCAATTTTCTCAAACATCATTTTCATGATGTCTTCATGTAGGTGACGACTCAGCGGTTCGCGCGGTGATTCTCGAGAGCAATGTCGCAGGGGTAGTCTCGTTCTCGAAGTACCACTATTTTTTCTTTGCCTTTGTCTTGTTGGGGGATAAGGATGCTATTGCAGCTTTGGATCTTGTGAAGTATGCCGGTGTGAACACGAATCAACCTCTCTTTCTATAAGAAAAGAATAACTCAAAGGAAAACTGAGTTAGTCCGTCAGACAATGAAAAGAAAATCAAGATATCACATATAGATGGCAATTTAAAACACTCAGCACATAAATAATCATATATTTGATTTAAATGCTCAATTAATCTCTTGTCTTAGGGTCTTGGGTACATGGGTTTTTGTTGAGTGAGGGGAATATAATATTTATAACAAATAGGGACCGAGTCTTACGTAGACTGCCTACTTAAACCCTCCACGGGAAGTCAGGCCCTTCCGTAGTTCGGTTTACATAAGATAAGACTCCCTACCTTAAAACCTACCCGTGACCAGGCCCTATAGGGGCTTCCTGCGTATCCCTCCTTAGGACATCAGGTTGGTGCAGTTCCGTTTACACAAAATGGGGGGGGGGGGGGGGGGGGGGGGACAAATCCATATTAAGTACAAAAAAATGGGATCCCCCTAAAACTACCCAAAAGGTGACCTTTCTTTTGAGGTCAACAAGTTGTTTGTCCGTTCAACCCTTTTTTGACCCTAAAGTCACCAAATCCTAATACTAAGATGGGAGCACCAACCAAATGGCACCTTTGTGGACCAAATTCTCCAACTCAAACTTGAATGCGTCGCACTCTTCTATGTCTTGTCCCAAAGCTCTAGAATGGTACAGACACATTTTGCGGCGACCAACTCCTTGAGTTTGAGCCCTTCTGGTTCTAATGCGGCTGATCTTCCCAATCCTGACCAACTTCTGGAAGATGCTAGCGTAAGAGTCCTTAAATACTGTAAAGTCATAACGCCAAATATGAGTATTCAGCATAATCCCTTCAGTTGGGGTGAGGTTGTCATGGACAAAAAGTGAATGCGGGCCCCATATCTTGGTGATGCTTTTCTCATCTATCAGCTGATGAGTCTCTTCTAGAAGGCCAAGCATTCATTAATGGTGTGCCCTGCCTGATCCCGGCGATAAGGGCACCTCTTGTGTGCAAAGACCAGAGTATATAGCGGCAACCTGTCGAAGCAACTACTGACTATCCCTTTGCTTTGAAACTTGATCATCATTTCTTCACTCGTAATGTGCTTAGGCGAGACGCGGTAGGGACAATCCAATGCCTTAAGAGCAATAGCCCACAATTCGCACGAAGCTGGTCGGACATACGCTATCCATTCCTCAGGTTCTTCACTGGGACTTGATGGTGCAGCAGGAGTTCCTTCCCTTTTTGGGCTCGATGGTGCAGCGAAAGTTCCCACTCTTTCCGTTCTAAGTGGTGTAGCGGAGGCAACCCTTGATGGACATGTGGGTTCTTGCGGGTCCGATTCCATTTCTTCCTCCTCGGACTCCTCCAATACCGGGATGTATTCGGGAAGGATCCCTTTTGTCACTACCTAACCAGAGAGCCATGACGGGCACCCGGAGCTAACACACCGAGCACCACTAAACATATATCTCATAAACATTTCTGGGTGGACCATAAAGATAACTCATGGATATCATAATCTGTAAGGGCACATGTTACAAGATAGTGACACATCTCTATATAATCATCAATAGATATGCCCATAAACACAAGCCAACAAGGCTGCCATAATATAATATAACAATATGAACTAATAAGGTTATGAAACGTCTAACTATACACACACATGTCTACGAGCCTCTACATAGAACACAAGTGACCACAAGGACGAACACTAATAGACCGCAGCTCTGAAGTAAATGGAGCGCTCCTGAGATTCCGCTGATGAAGCTCCTATGGGTCAGATACATCTACCTGTCTACCTGCGGGCATGAACGCAGCGTCTAAGTAGCATGCATGAGAGCCCAAATAAGAGCTACGACTCTGTCGGAGTGACGTAAGGTCGGTAACCTCCGATTTATGTTATGGAACAATCATTATCGCTATATCTCACCTTGAAGGAACAATTATTATAAGGTGAGATCAACAATAATGAATAAAATTGAGAAAATCATGAAATAAGCTCAATAATCTCATAACAGCATTAAAATCATAAGCTTTGAAATTTCTAGAATTAAAATCATAATCATCATGTTCATCATAGAAAGCATCTCATCTTTCGTATCATAAGAAGCTTTTAAGAATCACGAACTTCTAACTTTCGGAAGTAAGAAGGTTATGGAAACATATATGGAATCATAACATAGGAATCATGCCTTTTGAAAGAAAGGGGTTAGCCTTAACATACCTTTTCGGTCGCCTTAACTTCCTCCAATCTTCAAAATAACTACCAAAGTACAATAAAACATCAACAATTTCATAATCAAAATATTACATTCAAACTATACTCAATTCAATACCAAAACCTCTTTTCATAATCAACCCATGACAACAACTTCATACAACCCCTTATATACTCATATAGGACAATTCCTTAACATCATTATTATCCCTCTTAAAAACATTATGCTCAAAACATACTAATAATTATAACTCAAGTTAATTCACAACTCAAAATATCATCAATTGCATATTTGAACTTTTCCTCCAATTTCCTTCTCCTCAAATCTTAACATAATTACGAAACAAACTCATAAACATGAAACTAATATGAAATCTTACCTCAAAATTCAAGAACACTATAATTTCATGGTTTCTCCACCTTAAAAATACTCACCCCAACATCTTCAAGAAGAGAAGACAAGTGTAGACCTCACTTGGAAACCCTTTACCACTTTAATCTTCACTTTGATCCTTGGTTTGGGCTTGGAAACATGTTGGAATATGTTTGGAGAAATTTCTAGGACTTACTAGGACTTGAGCTATGTTAAAAATGAAATAAAACTGACCCAGAAATTGTCATATAGACTTGTAGGAACATATGTGCATGTTGTAGAAGTTGGAAAAAGGTTCTAGAGGATTTAGGATAAGTTTAGAGAGGTTTGGAGATTGGAGGAATGTTGTGGCAGATTCTAGAGAGGTGTGGAGGTGAGAGATGGTGAGGAATTGATGAAAAATGATGAGTTAGATGACTTAAAGGGTATATATAATAGTCCAATTCAGTTTTGGGCTAATGGGCCGAAGTTGTTGGGCCTTTTTAAGTGGTTTCTAGAATTTTCGCCTAGGTTCGCGGGTTTCTGACAGTCCGTTTTAAAATGCCCATAACTCCCTACTCCGATGTCGTATCGATGAATGGTTTGTTGTGTTGGAAACTTGACTCGACGAAACTTCATTTTAGGCCCTTGAAACTCCTCAAAACTCCTGATATACCCCTCCAAAGTTGACCCAAAATTCTGTCCAAAATTCTGTCAACTTTTTTTCAAAATTTTGACAAACTTATTTTCTTCGATTTGCTTGATCCCGGAACCTTCAAAACTCTCCATACATGATATTTATCATTAATCATACTTAATAATGGTCATATCCTTTGGTTCCAAGGTTGTCCTTCCCGGTTATGACTTACGGGATCGTAATTCATCCTTTACCTCATTGTTACGTACTTCCCATGGCTTGTACCTTCCAAAACTTTATGGACGTCTCCGACGTCTCCGATACTCCATTAATATGGTGAAGTACGTGGCATGCTCATACTCTAAAAGTGCGAGGAGTAACATCCTTCCCCCCTTAGAAACATTTGTCCTCGAATGTTGTAAGTTGCGAGCTTACGACGCTTTTATTAGTTTCTTGAAATGGTTGTCCTCCTTTAGTTCCTGATCTCCATGCTCTTACACTATGGTCTCATTAGCCTCCTTTCATATTCTCCCAATTATTTGTCGAACTCATTCATTAGTTCCATATCCTTATGTTCTTATGTATGTACCCAGTAGTCAACTAATATCTAGCTACCGTCCTGGGACCTGTTGCCATTAAAACGGTCTTAACTCACGATTGACACTGCTCCCTGCCGATCTATGAGTACTCTTAATTATTGTACTCTTTTACCTTGCTCCTTATTTCTCTACTAGTGGACAAACTCTCTTGTTCAGATATGGTACCTTTCCTTACTTGCTTTTCTGGTGCTACTTTAGATTACCCTTTTTTTTGTACTCGTCTACCTTGCACCATTCTACTGGCCGTTTCATTACGGCGATTGTTTGTATGGTTGTATGTCATACACTCTCACAATTGATATAATCGGTGACTTGGAATTTCACAACTTACGAGGTACTTTCTAATCTCAGGCAGTACTATTGTCTTGCTATCCATAGGCACACTATCTTCCTTTCCTTTGAAGATCATTGAACTTCCTATAAATATTTCTCTTTTAAAGCTTTCGTCTCTTCTAGTGCTACAAGTTCTTGTTAGTAGTCCTGATTGTCCCTTATATTTATTCCTGGTCAGCTTGCATGCCCTTCTTACTCCTCTGTCACCCCTTGGAGTACTTTACTGCATATCTAAATGTACCTAAAATTTCTTTGGCGCGAGTGATTCGAGTCACAGTCCGGAATACAACGTAGCGCATTGGTGAAACTTATGCTCCTTCCCATGTTTGTCTCATGATATACCTGCATCTAATCCATTCTCACTTTTCTTTAGTACATTCTTAACATATCGGTTCATATCGAAATTTGACTCCTTCAATCCAATATATTTCCCTCTTTTGAACTTGGGAATATTATAGTTCATCTTAGAACTGAATTTATTCTTCCCCGCTTTTAAGGGATGCTCTCATATACCAGTAACTTTCGAGTATTAACCGTCTTGATAGTAATCTGGCCGACCTTAGCGATCCTTCAACTCCTCTATTCCATATAATGCCAGAGTTCTTTTCATCGCATGGTTTAACTTATCTCCTTTTTGCTAGTTGAGTTCTTGTATCAAATCAAAATGCTTATACATGTCGGATACAATTCAGATTCCTTCTTTATTATCTTTTCACTTCTACCTTTCATGACTAGTAGTCCCCTAGGCTAATGAATTAATGGGGACATCGAAATTCATTAGACTCCTTATGGAGTGTCCGACCTCCAGTCCTAATCTTCCTTCATAACTATCTTTTTACTGATATCCTTGAGATTCTTCTTGCCCTAGTTCCCAATTTCGATTTACATCTATACTATACCATTAGGAGTTGATACTCTCTACCATTCATTCTCACGACTCATCCTTTCATTAACGTAGCTCATATTGTCCTGTAGTTCTCTTAACTACTTGTTTGCATCACAGTCATGCATCATAGTCCTTCTAATATTCTGCCGGTTCCTGTTCTTATCATGAAAGCTTCACGATATTTATCCTCTCGGATGTACCTTAAGAGTCAAAAATCCCTAGACACTTTTCATAAGATCTGATTATTCCCTCTCAGGTTATCCATGTGCATCATTTTTATACTTCAAACCTGTTTGTCAAGATCTGTTTAGGAATCTTCGCATTCGTCTTTTATTCTATATTGCCACACTTTATCCTTCCTGCTTACTTACTTTAGAAATTTATCCGGATGGCTCTTCGCCTCTACCATTTCCTTAACCCTTTTCTTGGAAACCTTACTTGACCCTTACTAGCAACATACTTCCCTTGCTTGCCCTTCTCCTCTACTCATGACATCATAATCTTCTTACTCTTATATACGCATATTCTTCTTCTCCCCGATATTATTACATCATAATTATCCTACTTTAACATTCGGAGAAAACAATATCAACCTGCCCTGTAGCATTTACTACCTTAACTTTAATACCCACCTCAATCAGTGCCTTTAACATATCGTAAGATCGATCATAAGGGCACGCATAATATTTAATGTGACTACTCATGAGTTATCGTTTACATTGCTTATTAATACCTCACTTACGAAATATCCCAATACTATTTAAGATTGTCCTGTTCTCTATTTCAAGTCCATTGTCTTGTGCTATCAATGTCTACCTTTGGCCAACCTTACTAATTTATTAGACTTCCCCTTATCGTCGATGGTCACATAACTTCCTTTAACCAATTCATTAACATATTTTCTTTCACTTTCATCGTCAAGGTCCTTCTTGATTTCCTTTGCTCTTGAAGTACTCTTTTCCCTTTGCCATTTTATAGTATGTGCCTAGAAATCTGTAGAACATTCCACTATAAGTACAAACCCATCATCAACCCGTCCTGATCTTATGTATATATAAATTTCTAGAGTAAAACTTTGCCCTACTCGTTAACTTCCTTTTCCATATCAATATCTCCTCATCATCTCTTACTCACCAATCTATAAATTGTAATACTGCATTTGAGTTCTTAATGCCAACTTTCCCTATATCTTCAATAAATATCAATTCTCCGAAATCTTGAATGCAACTCACTCCAGTTCCTTTAATTACTAATCATTTTCCGCTCCAGGGTTCTTCCCTTAAATTAAATTGAAATCATTCTAAAACTTCTCTTTGAAAGCTTCTCATAATTGTTCATTCAATCATGGCTTACCAAACATCCGATTGTCACATTTTCCCTTCATTCTTTCTCTATAGCATAGACATTCAAACAATTCAATTTGTAAAAATTTCGGCAGAATTTCCTCTATACTTCTTACTGTCTCATTCCTGCACACAGCGCAGAAAACACAACTAATGCGTCACAGGGCGATCACAAATACTCGTAACATCTAGCTCGAGTTCTTATATCAAAGTCAATCAATATCAATGAGGCAGGAAACATACCTTTCGGAGTAACAACTTCAATTCTCATCAATTACCTCATAGCGGCATAATCAACTGTTTGTCCACAATCAAAACATTTAGGATTAGAATCAGGGACATCACATCCTATAATTTAGATCTACAGCACGATGTAACATGAGAAAGAAAGGTCAATCATTCCTAAATGCCCTGCAGCCTCTTGTTTATAAGTGTGGCGCGCTTCACACCCATAAACAAGACTTTACTGGACACGGCTCGTAGACACTCCCAAGGAGGAACTGCTCTAATACCACTTTTGTCACGACCCAACCAGAGGGCCATGATGGGCACCCTGAGCTAACACACCGAGCACCTCTAAACATACATCTCATAAACATTTGTGGGTGGACCATAAAGATTACTCATGGATATCATAATCTGTAAGGGCACATGTTACAAGATAATGACACATCTCTATATAATCATCAACAGTTATGCCCATAAACACAAGCTAACAAGGCTGCCATAACATAATACAACAATATGAACTGATAAGGTAATGAAACGTCTAACTGTACACACACATGTCTACGAGCCTCTACATAGAACACAAGTGACCATAAGGAATAATACCAATAGACCGCAGCTCAGAAGTAAATGGAGTGCTCCTGAGAATCCACTGATGAAGCTCCTACTGGTCAGATCCATCTACCTGTCTACCTCCGAGCATGAACGCAGCGTCCACAAGAAGGGACACCAGTACGAACAGTGTACTGAGTATGTAAGGCATGAATAACAACATAACAAGAAATATGGAACATAACATGAGATAAAGATAACTTGTACACCTGATTGCCTCGTAAGGCGGATTCCATGCATGCTTAGCTTTCTTTTTAAAAAAACATTTATATATATATATATATATATATATATATATATATATATATATATATATATATATATATATATATATATAAATCATAATAGTGTTGCGGAACGTGCAGCCCGATCCATAAATATATTATATATATATATATATATATATCCATATATATATTATATTGTCGCCGAATGTGCAGCCCAATCCATTTACCCATATATTCCGCGTCCGGGCATCCCGCATCCGAGACGATATCATAGTATACCAACTGATCAGGTGGTTATGCATATATAACGCCTCACCTTTCCCCATATCCCCTGTATACATATATATATATCATATACATCTATAATATAAGTCACATGCATGAGAGCCCAAATAAAAGCTATGACTCTATCAGAGTGATGTAAGGTCGGTAACCTCCGATTTATATTATGGAACAATCATCATCGCACCTTGAAGGAACAATCATTATAAGGTGAGATCAACAACAATGAATAAAATCGAGAAAATCATGAAATAAGCTCAATAATCTCATAATAGCATTAAAATCATAAGCTTTGGAATTTCTAGAATTAAAATCATCATCATCATGTTCATCATAGAAAACATCTCATCTTTAGTATCATAAGAAGCTTTTAAGAATCATGAACTTCTAACTTTTACAAGTAAGAAGGTTATGGAAACATATATGGAATCATAACATAGGAATCATGCCTTTTGAAAGAAAGGGGTTAGCCTTAACATACCTTTTCGGTCGCCTTAACTTTAACTACTTAATGCTTGTCCTCCCAAGCTCGTAATCTACATTCAAGATAATTCATGCTATCGTTAGGCTTATCGTCATATGCTTATCTTAAGCCTTCAAATTAAACCCCTTTAGAATCTGCCGAAATTCGGGCAGCATCTCCCCTATATCTTCTGCTCCCTCAAATCTTCAAAACAACTCCCAAAGCACAATAAAACATCAACAATTTCATAATCAAAAGATTACAGTCATACTATACTCAATTCAATCCCAAAACTTCTTTTGATAATCAACCCATAACAACAACTTCATACAACCCCTTATATACTCATATTGGACAATTCCTTAACATCATTATTATCCCTCATAACAAGATTGTGCTCAAAACATACTAATAATTATAACTCAAGTTAATTCACCACTCAAAATATCATCAATTGCATATTTGAAATTTTCCTCCAATTATCTTCTCCTCAAATCTTAACATAATTACGAAACAAACTCATAAACATGAAACTAATATGAAATCTTACCTCAAAATTCAAGAACACTTCAATTCCATGGTTTCTCCACCCTAAAAATACTCACCCCAACATCTTCAAGAAGAGGAGACAAGTGTAGACCTCACTTGGAAACCCTTAACAACTTTAATCTTCACTTTGATCCTTGGTTTGGGCTTGGAAACATGTTGGAATATGTTTGGAGAAATTTCTAGGACTTCCTATGACTTGAGCTATGTTAAAAATGAAATAAAAATGACCCAAAAATTGTCATATAGACTTGTAGGAACATATGTGCATGTTGAAGAAGTTGGAAGAAGGTTCTAGAGGATTTGGGATAAGTTTAGGGAGGTTTGGAGATTGGATGAATGTTGTGGCAGATTCTAGAGAGGCGTGGAGGTGAGAGATGGTGAGGAATTGATGAAAAATGATCAGTTAGATGACTGAAAGGGTATATATAATAGTCCAATTCGGTTTTGGGCTAATGGGCCGAAATTGTTGGGCCTTTTTAAGTAGTTTCTAGAATTTCCGCGTAGGTTCGCGGGTTTCTGACAGTCCGTTTTAAAATGCCCATAACTCCCTACTCCAATGTCGTATCGATGAGTGGTTTGTTGCATTTGAAACTAGACTCGACGTTTTAGGCTCTTGAAACACCTCAAAACACCTGATATACCCGGAGATATACCCCTCCAAAGTTGACCCAAAATTTGGTCCAAAATTCTGCCAACTTTTTTTAAAATTTTCGACAAACTTATTTTCTTCGATTTGCTTGATCCCGGAATCTTCAAAACTCTCCATACATGATATTTATCATTAATAATACTTGATAATGGTCATATCCTTTGGTTCCAAGGTTGTCCTTCCCGGTTACGACTTACGGGATCGTACTTCATCCTTTACTTCATTGTTACGTACTTCCCATGGCTTGTACCTTCCAAAACTTCATGAGACGTCTCTGATACTCCATTAATACGGTGAAGTAAGTGGCATGCTCATGCCCTGAAAGTGCGAGGTGTAACACCTTTTTCCTTGTCTAGGACGTTTTCTCCTTGAGCTTGAATAGGTTTCTCGGGCGGACTCTCCGCCGAATCCATTCACTCATCAGCCTCTTTGATCTTGGCCTCATTCTTTCTCATAACCTCTAGCTCTGGTGAGTTCTTGGTGTTCGTCTTCAGATTTTTTTTCTTTGGGTAAGTGGGTGGTACTTGGGATCAATTAAGCATTTAAGTAAAACATATGAAAGCAAGTAAGTCACACAAAGTAGTGTATAGGATTACAATACTCGCGTTCCTAAGCATACTAATCATTTGAAACATAACTATACCATTTGAATCAAACCATCTCCCCATAATCATTAATAATAATATTCTAACCCGAAGGGGTACAAAAGATAAAGTAAAGATAGTGCCTCAACAAAAGTGTCCTCCGGTGGTCGATGATGAAGCTCGATCCCGGTCGGTCTTGGCCTTCTTCGGTTTTTGGATGGTAGTCTGGATGAAGATAGGTCGATGTCAAAGTTCCTTCCATCAGAAATCCCTTCTGTGTGAAAATCAGTGGAGCAACATCATCTAAAGTCTTCTTCATCCGATCATCTAGCTCAATAAAAAAATCATTAATAAGCTCCAATTCATGTCTCAGACTTTCTATGACAGCTTTGTCATGCTCAATTTTCTCTAAATACTTGGCATCTCTGTCGTCAGCTCTCCTCTGAACCAAATGGGCTCGAATCTCGGCTTGCGAATCCTTGTCTTGCACACAGCTGTAGAGAATAGGTCTAGGAGGAAGTGTGCCTTGTAAGTCGGCCCTTAACCAATCTTTATACTCCACAACACAACCTGGACGAAACCTATCTTCGGCTAAGATATCGGGACGCCAAATCATATGACCCTTCCATTCTCGTACCCAGTCCAAAGCCCTTGGCGGCCTGTCAATGTCATAGTCAATGATAAAATCCTCCATGCCTCCAATCTAGGGCACGACTTGAATTCACTCAAATTGTCTCCAGACCCAGGCAGGTGCATAAGGGCGAATCCCCCGAATTCCCATAAGTGGGAAGAACAGACACTTTCTTCTCTTAACCATAACTTCACTGGACACGAAGTCGTGACACATCCATTGAATGTTTTCTTCCTTCAATATGGAAAAGGTGAATGTCAAACTTTGTCTGTTTTGTTCTTCGAAGTTTGGATAAAAATCCCAAAGACCATCCTTTTCGGCCTGCTTACTTAAATACTTTTCACCCCTAAATTTGATCATGTGCTTGAGGATCCACCATTGTATGAGTAAGTTACAACCTTGGTAGTATTTGTAGTGATTTCAGCAAAGGCTCAGGGTTCAGTACAAATCGGCTAGTATGATTGGGGTTATGTCAAAGTATTTGGTTTCTTCTTGTTGGGTTATGCCGTAGAAGATGGCATGGGTGACCGAAATGACTCGGGTGTCTATTGCCAAGGACCAATATTTGGGGAAAACCATGGTTCCCAGAAAGCAAATGGCCAAACCTAAAGGTCTGGAGCCGTCCATTCGACATAAGTCTTGAATTCCCTAAGATGTTCCACGTATCCATTCGGGCTTCCAAACCTTTTGTATAGCTCTCTAAAGGGTATGGTGGGGCCATGGGCCCAATTGGCGTAGTTCAAGGAAAGCATTCTACAAATTTGGGAGTAGGTGGGTTTTTTTGGGATTAAAGCATTTTGGTCGGATTTCTTTCTTCTTTTCAACCCCGAGCCTACGCTAGTCAACACATCCCTAAACTCTTCCAAAGTCGACGTCATCCCCGAATCGAAAAACCATCCTATCTCTGTCCCAAAACCCAGTAATTACTTCTATCAGTTCTTTGCAACCCGTCATAGTCATAATGGATGTCAAATTTCCTATGTGACACGAAATCCCCTTTTTCTCCTCCGGGGACATTTGGCCCCACTAAATATGCAGCAACTCAGGTGTAGTCAAGACTATATCAAAGCTCAAGTTAATCGACATCTACAAAACAGAAGTCAAGGTTAATTTCGCCCCCCCCCCCCCAACCAGGCAATGGTTTCATTCGTAGGCACATTACATGTTTCCAAATAGCACATAATATGTGATGCGGTGTTTTGCGGGTCATAGGCCGTACTTGACACGGGGCAGTCTTCCTATCGGCTTTGGATACATCTAAAATATCTAAACCTCCCAGTCTACTTCATATTTGGATTTGGCTTAGCTCTAGCCTAGGCATATGCAAGAGTGGGTTTTTCGAATTGACCTTGGACCCTAGAGGACTGCTACAGTTAAAATTACATTATATTGAAACCCTTATGGTTAGAACCTAGAAAATCCCTAGCAGAGTCGCCATCTGTTACGGTTCGCTTTTACACGGGTTAAGGCATAAAAGTTACTACGAGGTTGTTGGTGCTCTAATTGAATTTAAGTGTTTTTTAGAGTATTCACCTAATTTATTTATGCAAAACTAGGAAAACCGGGTTTAAAGATTTTTCCAAAATAATAAAAATCTTTTGGACCAAAGTTCGAGGTAAGGGTTCTGGTGATCCCCTAGGGAAGGTTTTGCGCACCCTAGTATTAAAGATCCGGAGAATACGGTTGACCTAAGAGCTTCAATGTGTGATTAATGTACTTATTTGCTTAAAAGTGTTTTGTTTTCCGCAAAAAAATGTCATTCATAACTTCAAAAAATTTGGCAAAAAGTCCCCTTATAAAAAGGGGTTTTGGTTTACAAAATTCGCGTAAGTGTTCAACTCACTTTGTTGCCGGACTAGGACACAATCGGGATTTCTCCTGAGTAGAGTCCCTACTATTCTTGTCCTAACAAAATGGGTTTAGTACCTACGGATTTTTATACGTATATATATGAAAATATAGAGTATATCTCTGTTTTGTACTTATTAAAATTACAAGTTTATTAAAATTAGGTCCATTTTAATTGTTGAAGCCCATAAGTCAATGATATTTTTCAGATCCAAGTCCATGTCACCGTCATCACCCAATTCAAATAATTCTGGTCCAAATTCAATATGGGCTTCCAGGCCCAAAGAAGCCATTAGTCCAACTTTTTAGAATTCATCTAAGTCCAAAATTTGTTTTCCATCTCACAAAATTTGCCCGAGCCTTCCGTCTACCAAGTTTTTTAAGCCCAGAAATGGTTCCATTGGTATATGAAAATGCCAAGTTTCTTGAAGTCAATTTGTTTTTTAGCTTCATCTTACACCAAAACAGCTCTGTCATTTTTGTCTGCGGGCTTAAAGCCCAAAATTCATTTACTCAATATTTGAAAATCCTTTTACATCGATCAAGTTTTAGATTTAACCCAAAAAAAGAACTTTATTTTTTCGTATACTTGGGCGCAGTATCATATCCAATTTTAAAACGTTGATCATTAACCAAGTTTGAAAATGGTTTGAGGACTTTCCCAAAATACTACATGTTTTCCGAACTTCTAACATGCATAGGGGTTTCACTATTTATATTCAGCACATATACAACATATACATACATAATATATAAATAGAATTTTGAAAGAGAACTTTAAGGAAAATCGAACTGATGGGCTTACAAAACCCACCAGCCTCAATTTTTACCCATGGATGGGCCTTCATCATATTTGCTTCCCTTATTATCATTCGGACTCAATCAATAAAGAAGAGCTGAGCCTTGGGCCTAACAGGTTTCAAATGGGAGAACTAGCCCAAATGGCCTCGGTATTGTCACGACTTGACTAGGGGGCCTTGACGGGCACCCGGAGCTCACTACCGAGCACCACTCATCCTGCTAGCTATAGCACTCAACCTGTGCATACATAATCTCAAATTGATACTCGCCATGGGATGACCACAATACATTTCCCAAAACATGTATATGTACATTAGCCCACAAGGCTACAAAAATGATATACAAAATATACACTGAGAGGTAACATAGCATCTACAACTCACACGTATGCATCTATGGGCCTCTAACTGAATACTGGAATCATAGTGACGGGACAGGGCCCTGCCATGCCCCATTTATGTACACAAAAGAATATACCAATAGGCTGCACCTCCGGAGTAGAGGGGTGCTCCTGTAAATCTGTTGAGTAAGCTCCTAAGTGCCAGCACCGTCTCCCTACCTACCTATGGGCATGAGCACAGCATCCATAAAAAGAAAGGACGTCAGTACGAAAATGTACTGAGTATATAAGGCATACACAATAACATGATAAATAGATGCAAGAATATAAGATCAAAGGGTAACCTGTAACTAATTGCCTCTTAAGGCGGAGTCATGCATGCTAACTTGTATAATAAACAACATCATATCATATAAGCATATACAACTGCCCAACCATATAGGTACGGTGTGATCATCATTAGCTCGCGTCCGGGGTAAACATCTCATGCCGCCTACTGGTGGTGTCTGCCCATGCCATCTAGACATGGTGTAATCATCATCATAGCTGCCCACTGCGCCATTAATAGTGGTGTCTGCCCGGCCAGCTAGGCACAGTGTGATCATACATATACGTAACATAAAGCATGCATGAGGACTCAAGTAAAAGCTATAGCTCTATCGGAGGGACATAAGGTCGGGAACCTCCGATTATATTATAGAACAATCATTCTCATTATGTCTTACCTTGAAGGAACTAGCAATTTGAGGTGGGATGGCCAACAATAAATAACGTCAAGAAAGTTATGAAACAGGATCATTGAGTTAATAATAGCATCATTATCATCATCACTGTCATGGAATATATCTCATCTCAATCTCATAAGAGTCTCTTAAGAATCTTTAACTTTCATCTTTGAAATGTAGGGAGGTCATGGAAATATAAAAAAAGAAGTCATAATATTGAAGTCATGCCTTTGAAAGAAGGGGACTAGCCGTACATACCTTTACGTCTCTTTAACTTTGCCGGCTAAATGCTTCCCTCCAAGTTCACGATTCTACATCCAAGAGAATTCGTACTAAGATTAGATTACCGGAAACATACTTGAAGCTAAGTTAAGGCAACTAAGGGCGAACGAAAATTGGGCAGCACTTCCTTTGTTGCCTCAATTTTCTCCATCTAATATAACAACTCCCAAACATCAATAATATCATAATCAATAAACTTTGTTAAGCTAGACATTATTCGATTCTCAAATTCCCCCTCAAAGCCATCCATAACCATAATTACCACCCAACGTCGTATTCATTCACATATAATACTTCTTTAACATCCTTAATATCATTCATAACAAGATTGTACCCATGACATGTCAAGAACTATCATTCCAGTCAAGTCACTATTCAAACATATCATTATTTTCACATTTGAGCTCCATATTCTACTTTCCTCCTCAATCCAAGTCTTTCAACCACTCAATATTCTTAATAACATGAAATGAACATAAAACTCACCTTTGATTGTGTAGGAACGATCTTTGAATGAAGATACTTCACTTGGAGAAAACCCTAGCTTTAATTTCAAAGGAATTCTTGATTTCCACAAGCCTTAAAGAACATCCTTTCACTTGATTCTACTAATCTTTGGTGTTAAATCTTGATTTATCATGGGTTTATATTGATATAGTGTGGGGGAAGGTTCTAGAGGTGCGGAGAAGGTTGGAGAAGGTGAGAAAATGAAGGAAATGAATTTGGGGTCCTCCTTATATAAAATTTGAAAGCTACTCGTCGGGTGTTATACGGCACGAACGACGGAGCGTCGATCGGATCGACGGAGCGTCGATCTGATCGTCGAAGTCGTGAAATTTCCAGTGAGCAATCTTTCGTTTCCTTTCATTCTACGGTCAGAAGGACGGTCCGTCGAACTGATCGACGGTGCGTCAATCTGCTCCGTCGAATGGTCTTCACACTAAATTAATTCTAAAGTACAATCGACGAAGTGTCGACCCGTCCTAGGGTACGAGGAACGACCGTCGAACCCCCTTTTCGCAGAACTGCTGTGAAGTTCCATTTTAACGAACTTCCCTCCCTTGCTTCAAATGTCTTTGGAATCTTAATTAGAACTATTAAGTATCCCTTCTTACTTGTAGGGACATCATATACACTTTAACTCACGTTAGTCCATTCACCGCTCAGCAACCCGAAATTCTGAGGTGTAACACTCTCCCCCCCTTAGGAACATTCGTCCTCGAATGTTAAGTTCTCGGGAATCCTACGAAAATTTCGCCAGAGTTTCCCCTGTAATATGGTACTACCATCCTGTCACAGCAACCTAAAATAACATTGCCACATAGGGCTACAATATCACAGCAAGAATTATGGCCACACACGACCCGAAAATGGATAAAGAAAGCATCTCATACCTGGGGACAAGGGTGGCTCATCTTGAGCCTCTTCCGGTGGTGGAAAAAATTACGGATATCTGGACTTCGTGTCTTCTTCCGCTTCCCAAGTCATTTCCTTTCGGTTATTGTTTCTCCACAAGTCCTTAACCGAAGCTACCTCTTTGTTTCTGAGTCTCCGCACTTGTCTATCTAGTATGGCAACGGGTACTTCTTCATAAGTCAGCCTTTCGGTAACTTGAACATCATCCACCGGCACGATTCTAGATAGATCTCAAACATATTTGCGGAGCATCGACACATAGAAAAATGAATGAACTGACTCGAGTTCTGCAGGTAAATTCAATTCATAAGCTGCTTGGCCCACTTTGCGTACAATCTTATAAGGCCCAATATAACTGTCACGCCCCAATTCCGATGGGACGTGATGGGCACCCGACCCTTACCTAGGGCCGAGCGAACCCGCAGACTTTCGTACCGCACATAGTCATACTGGGCCCACAGGACACGTCAAAATGCAGAAGGAAAATTTTTTTGAAACACAAACATACTCTTCGTCTTTTTCAAATCAAATAAAATTTGCAACCACAACCAAATCTATAAACACATGACATTCATAACACAATGCGTACTGAAACATCGGCTTACATGGCCGAACACAAGCGGACATCTCATACACACGACGCGGTCCGCAAAGCCTCTAACATAACTCCGAATACCATACAAAGCATTCGACTCGGCAAAGACTCCGGGAGGAAATGGAGCTCGCCAATCCAGCCGGGACACCTTCCGCTAACATCATCCGCTCATCGTGGGTACCGCGCGGCATGAAACGCGACCCCCCCCCGAAGAAAGGGGGTCGATGGGAATATGTACCGAGTATGTAAAGCGAGAGAAAATACGTAAGATGAAATAAAGTGTACCAAACGCGAGCATACTAGTCCAAATACCAACGTACTTACACGACATCCAAGTCATACATACACAAATCATACACACATACCGCGCCGGAACCCGGTAATATCACATACATGCATACACACATATACCGCGGCCAGGAACCCAGCGGCTAATGTCGCAAATATATAAGTATACCGCGGCCAGGAACCCAGCGGTTAATATCACAAATATATAAATATACCGCGGCCAGGAACCCAGCGGTTAATATCACAAATATACACAGCTACACTTACATACATACCGCGGTCAAGAATCCAGCGGTCATGTCACAGCCCGCGGTCAAGTATCCGGCGAACGATATCACACGTGCGCATGCGCGGCCAAGTATCCGGGGTCATGGCCGGACCCCGCGGTCAAGTATCCGGCGGACAATATCACACATACCGGCCGGGACTCGACGGAAGAGGTAATAACAATACACACGAGCGAGAATCGTAAGCAGCCATACGTATATAATTTCTTTTATTACAAACTCAACAGAACAACCAAAGCACACCATTCCTTCAAAGCCAAGACAATAGTTAAATCAGGTTCTTTTCCAAACATTATTCGAAAACATATCAAACTGAACTTTAGAGATCATAATCACGTGTCAAGGCCACATGCATATGAGTAAATAAATAATTAAGTTGCCTTCCAAATTCGGTGACCAAATATATTTACTAACGTCGGCAAGTGCAGAAACAAGTTTCAGGTTTATCGGAATTAGTATACAATGGTTACAATCTTCGAAATCGTTCTTATGTGTCAAAATGTATTATCAAACTCAATGAGGTAGTTAAAATAACTATTTTATAGTAATCGGGGCGATAGCCAAAAGTTCTTTTTCAAAATCACACAAATATACCAAACGGAGCGACATAGGAAGATCTCGAACGCGTGGGCCCCACCTCGATCAAATTGAGGCGGCGGACCCCAAACTATGGTCATTAGGCACGGCGAGGTCGTAGACAAGGATCCAAGGCCCTCCAATACCATTTAGGCGAACTACGGGTGTTTGAGCAAATATTTCAACAAAACAGACATTTCCAATTCAATTCTACCGAATGAAAAAGGGTCAAAATGAAGCTCGGATTCCGAGGAGCAGAGTCATCCTCAAAGCTCGAATCTCAGCCTAACATACTTAGGACATGCCAAGAGAAGGAAAGAGCAGGCTTTACATACCTTTGTTGTGCCTCACGCTCGTCCAATTTCAATTCCCGTTTCGTCGAAATCAAGTAAATGGTCATCCTTACCGCTTACTATTCATGCAAGTTAACATTTCAACTTTGGTTAAGCATTTGACTACCGAAATTCCGGCAGCACCTCCCCTATAAACATGACACCCCGAGAATTAAACTCGGCTCAAAACAATCAACAACAATACCAAACAACAACACCTACGACCACAATAAACACAATACAATACGCAACTAGTCTTCTTCTTACCTAATGCAATCGCTTCCATTCCGACTTCAACTTTCAAACCATCATCACCATACTCACATTCATTACCAATCAAAATCACTACAATGCCGTACGGAAGCGTTTCATAATATTTTTACAATATATATACCAAGTATGCACAATATACAAACTTTCCAACATAAGGCTAAAATTCTCATTTCAACTTCATACCTTCAAATCCATACCAACTCAAACCATTAAACCTTTATTAATGTTATAAGAATCATAACGACACAACCAACATGTCAAACAAAACAATTCATTTTCATTACAATGTTTCCATAGCTCACGGCCAACTTCCATATTCCTAATTTCAACCTAACTCATTCAACTTTCATTTCCAACATGAACTCCATCAAAACCACAACTAAGACACAACACTAAATTCAACTTACCTTAACACACACACACGGCCAAAATCCAACCTACACGGCCAACATCAACTCCAACATTCTATAAGTTTCATTCTCTTTTACATAACACAACAACACACAAACATGCTAAGTACCATTAATTCGTTACTTCTACATACAAAACACATACACGGCCTCTTATATACATGCACACCCATCATGCAAACTTTCATATTTCCATAAACTCTACTCATTTCCATATACTACAACACAAACAAACCTTCATAACATGGGTAAAAGGGATGAATTCTTACCTTTTCCTTCCAACTTCTTCACTTAACTCAAGTGTTGAATTGATGAAACAAGGACTCAATCTTCCAAAACAACCACGCCAAGTCGGAAAGGGACCTTAAATTAGTTTGAATACCACAAGAAAATAATTTTTGAAGAAAGATTTCCAAGGGACAAATATTGGAGGACATGGCCGAATGCCATGTCTCCTTGCTCTTCATCTTTTTGTTATTCTCCTTCTCTTATTTTCTTGAAACTTCCAAATGATAAGGCTCCCTTATATAATTGTCACATGGAAAATTAATTAAGTCAAGTGGGCTTGGCCATACATGGCCGGCCACCCTCTTTATTGGGCCTCATTTTCTCTTTTTTTTTTTTTTGAGCCCAATTGGTTATAAATCTCGTTTTGTAATTCCCAAACAAATTCTCAAAATTCCAATTTTTTCCCTTGGCCTTCCTCAACATTTTCACATTCAATATTTCCTTAGACATCACATGCACCTTAAGTAAGATCCATCTAAAGCCTTATTTCTTACCATTCCGAATTATCTCCAATTTTTCCGAATACGCACAAAATGCGAAATATAACACCAACCTTACTCTTAACACTTCATACCATCGAAAGATGAATATACGACTTATACTTTAAGGCAAAATCAACAAAATCGGAAATTGAAAGTCTTGTCTTTAACTCGTCGCAAACAACTTAAAATATTCCGACATACAAAGTACGGGGTGTAACAATAACGGGGGCTGAGCTTTCCCTTCTTGCCAAAGCTCATCACACCCTTCATTGGCGACACTTTTAGAAATACCCAGTCATTGACTTGGAATTCTAAGTTTCGTCGACGGTTGTCCGCATAAGACTTCTGGCGGCTCTGGGCTGTCAACAACTGATCTCGAATAAGCTTGATCTTTTCAACTGCTTGCTGGATTAATTCTGGGCCTATCAGTTGTGTCTCTCCGACCTCGAACCACATCCTTCCATACAAAGCTTTATACGGGGCCATCTGGATGCTGGAATGATAACTGTTGTTATAAGCAAATTCAATAAGCGGTAGTTGTTCATACTAATTGCCTCCAAAATCTAGTACACATGCCCACAACATATCCTCCATGGTCTGAATAGTGTGTTTGGCTTGCCCATCAGTTTGTGGGTGAAATGCTGTGCCGAGTCTCACTTGAGTACCCAAACCTTCTTGAAAGAACTTCCAGAATTTAGCTATAAATTGTGCTCCTCTTTCTGTGATAATAGATCTTTGGGACACCATGAAGTCACACTATCTCCTTAATATACAACCTTGCATAATCTTCTGCTGAATATGTGGTTCTGACCGGGAGAAAATGAGCTGATTTTGTAAGTCTGTCCACGATCACCCATATGGAGTCATACTTACACCGAGAGCGAGGCAAGCCCACAATGAAATCCATGTTAATTACTTCCCATTTCCAAGTTGGGATTTCCATAACTTGCAATAACCCTCCTGGCTTCTGATGTTCAACTTTCACTTGTTGACAATTGGGACACTATGCTACAAATTCTGCTATATCTTTCTTCATTCCATCCCACCAATACATTAACTTGAGATCGTGATACATCTTTGTTGCCCCTAGATGAATAGAATAACGGGAGTAATGAGCTTTTTCCAGAATCTGACGACGTAGTCCCGCCACATCTGGCATACACAGCCTGCCTCGATACCTGAAAACTCCATCTGCAGAAACCTCAAACGGTGACTTCTCCTTCTGAGGAAGTGTATCCATGTAGTGGTTCAACTCGAGATCTTCACATTGGCTCTTTTTCACATCCATATCTAGAGATGAGACAGCTGGGTTATGGACGATGACTCCTGTATCGCTCGAGTCCATTAAACGAACTCCTAGGCTAGCTAACTGGTGGAGCTCATTGAATAATTCTTTCTTTTCTGGGTAGACGTCACATAGACTTCCCATTGATTTGCGGCTAAGTGCATCAGCCACCACATTCGCTTTTCCGGGATGATATAAAATACTCACATCATAATCTTTCAATAGTTCTAACCACCGCCTCTACCGTAGATTTAACTCCTTCTGCTTGAAAATATATTGGAGACTCTTGTGATCTGTATAAATATCAACATGTACACCGTACAAGTAATTTCTCCACATTTTTAGCGCATGAATAACCGCAGCCAATTCAAGATCATGGGTCGGGTAGTTCTTTTCATGCTTCCGCAACTGCCGGGAAGCATAGGCAATGACTTTACCGTGCTGCATCAACACACAGCCTAATCTGACGCCGGAGGCATCACAATAAATAACATAACCATCTGGTCCTTCTGGAAGTGTCAGGACTGGAGCTGAAGTTAATTTGTCCTTCAATTCTTGGAAGCTGCGTTCACAAGCATCGGTCCATTGAAATTTTGCTGATTTTTAAGTTAGCTTCATTAATGGTGCTGAAATAGAAAAAAATCCTTCCACAAATCTTCTATAATTGCCTGCTAAACCCAGAAAGCTTCGAACCTCTGTAGGGGTTGTAGGCCTTGGCCAAGTCTTCATAGCCTCAGTTTTCTTAACATCTACTCGAATGCCATCGGCTGAGATAATATGGCCTAGAAAAGTTACAAAATTCAGCCAGAACTCACATTTCAAAATTTAGCATACAATTCACGAGCCCGAAGAATCCCAAGGATAGTAAGCAAATGGTCTGCATGCTCCGCTTCTGACCGAGAATATACTAGAATATCGTCGATAAATACGATCAGAAATACATCTAGAAAAGCCCTGAATACATTATTCATCAAATTCATGAACACTGTCGGTGCGTTAGTTAACCCAAATGACATCACCCGAAATTCATAATGGCCATATCTAGTTCTGAAAGCCGTTTTCGGAATGTCTTTTTCTCTAACCCTGACTTGACAGTACCCTGATCTCAGATCTATCTTGGAAAACCACTTGGCACCTTGCAATTGATCAAACAGATTATCGATTCTCGGAAGTGGATATTTATTCTTGATTGTCACCTTGTTCAACTGTCGATAATCAATGCACATTCGTAGGGAGCCGTCTTTCTTTCTTACAAACAAGACAGGTGCTCCCCATGGTGATGAACTAGGCCTAATGAATCCCTTCTCGAGCAAATCTTTTAGTTTTGCCTTTAGCTCTTTCAGTTCTGCAGGAGCCATTCTGTAAGGAGGTATAGATATAGGTTCGGTGTTCGGCAAAAAATCAATGGTAAAATCAATTTCCCGTTCCGTGGAAGACCTGAAAGTTCATCTGGAAATACATTCGAAAACTCATTTACTACCGGGACAGATTGAAAAGTCGGCCACTTTACTTCGGTGTCATGAACCCGGACTAAGTGATAAATATAGCCTTTAGCGATCATTTTCCTCGCTTTGAGGTAGGAAATAAACCTACCCCTTAGAGATGATGTGTTACCTTTCCATTCGAGTACTGGTTCTCCTGGAAATTGGAATCAAACCATCTTTGTTCTACAATCCACATTAGCATAACAAGAGGCCAACCAATCCATGCCCATGATCGCATTAAAATCTAGCATTTCCAGATCAATCAAATCAGCTATAGTCTGACGACTACATACCACAATCACACAATTTATGTATACTTGCCTAGCTATTACTGGGTCACCAACAGGAGTGGATACCTCAAAAGGCTTTATTGGCTCGGGTTTCACCCCAATGCGATCAACGATATATGGAGTAATATACAATAAGGTAGAACCCGGATCAATCAATGCATAAATATCATGGGAGAATATGGATAGTGTACCTGTAACCACATCTGGGGAGGACTCAAGATCCTGACGTCCGGCTAAAGCATAAATACGGGGCTGGGTGCCACCTGAACTGGATGCTCCTCCTCTGCCCCTACCACGGCCTATTGAAGTCTGGGGAGTTTGCCCTACCGGGCGCACGGACGAGTAAGAGCCAGCTGCTGATCCTGCGGGTTGGGCCCCAACTCTACCACCCATCAATGGACAATCATGCATCATATGTCCAACCTGACCACAGGCATAGCAAGCATCTGAACCTCGGCAACACTGACCTGAATGTCATCTACCATATTAGCTACATCGCGGCACCGGTGGTCTCCTCTGGCTAGGATCATTTCCAATCTGAGGACCTGAGACCCTCGAACTCTGACTCGAACCAGAATAAATGGGGCGATCAAATCTCCTGCCCGCGAATCGAGGAGGTGCACTGGCTGCGGACTAACCTGAATATCTGGAGTACTGTTGCCACTGACCCCCTCTATACTCACTGCTGGTACCCACAGATCTGGCTCTCTTACTATGCCCTTCATCCATGTGACGCTCTCCCCAGTGTTGCTCTTCTAAGTTCTGAGCATAAGCCTGAATGCGGGAAATGTCCATCCCCTCCTGTAGTGAAGCTGTTAAGCAATATTTGAACAAATGTGGCCCTAAGCCCCTCATATATTGATGTACTCGGTCTCCTATATCAGCCACCATGGTCGGGGTATACCTAGCCAATGAATTAAAGTGAAGGCTATACTCTCAGGCACTCATATTCCCTTGCTTAAGATTCAAGAATTTATCAGCTCTGGCCCGACGGACCTCGGGTGGCAAATAATGATGGATAAAAGCATTCACGAACTCTTGCCAAATCGGGGGAGGCACATTTTCCCCTCTTGAAGAAATCTAATTGTTGTACCATAGAACCGCCACATCCCGTAACCTATAAGATGCCAACTCAACTAACTCGGTATCCCAAGTATGGATGATCCTTAGCGTCCTCAATATCTCATCTATAAAGCCTTGCGGGTCTTCATCCGGCTTTGACCTGAAAAATTCTAGAGGATTTAAACTCATAAAATCATGGGACCTTGCACTAACCGCCCGATCACCTAGGCCCGTACTCTGTCGTTGAGCCCGAGCAGCAACCAACTGAGTCAATAATTTGAATAGCCTCGGTCATCCGTTGACCTCGAAGCACCCGGTGCAGAACCGGAGGCATAGGAGTGGAGTAGAGACCCCTTCTTGTTCTTCCAGAATAGGCTGAGTGTGGGAGGTATGGGATGGAGCCTCATTGTGGGATTCACCTTCTTCTATATTCGTTGGTGGCTCCTTTTCCATCCGCCTTTCTGTCGTAGCCTTGCCCTTCGGGGTGGCTGTAGCTTTCCTCTTTACCGCTATCGCTGAAATCATAGCGCACAATTAGGGAAAATGAAATCTTATAACATAGTGCTATCGCACGATCTATGAAGAAAAGCAGTCATTATTCCTAAATGCCCCGCAGCCTCTTGCATATAAGTGTGGCGCGCTTCACACCCATAAATAAGACTCTACTGGACACGGCTCGTAGACACACCCTAGGACGAAACTGTTCTGATACCACTTTTGTCATGACTCGACTAGGGGGCCTTGAAGGGCACCCGGAGCTCACTACCGAGCACCACTCATCCTGCTAGCTATAGCACTCAACCTGTGCATACATAATCTCAAATTGATACTCGCAATGGGATGACCACTAGACATTTCCCAAAACATGTATATGTACATTAGCCCACAAAGCTACAAAAACAATATACAAAATATACACTGAGAGGTCACATAGCATCTACAACCCACACGTATACATTTACGAGCCTCTAACTGAATACTGGAATCATAGTGCTGGGACAGGGCCCCGCCATGCCCCATTTATGTACACAAAAGAATATACCAATAGGTGCGCCTCCAGAGAGTAAGTGGGGTGCTCCCCGTAATCCGTCGAGTAAGCTCCTACGCGTCAGCACCGTCTCCCTGCCCACCTGTGGGCATGGACACAGAGACCATAAAAATAAAGGACGTCAGTACGAATAATATACTGAGTATGTAAGGCATACACGATAACATGATAAATAGATGCAAGAATATAAGATCAAGGGGTAACCTGTAACTGATTGCCTCTTAAGGCGGAGTCATGCATGCTAACTTATATAATAAACAACATCATATCATATAAGCATATACAACTACCCAACCATATAGGTACTGTATGATCATCATTAGCCCGCATCCGGGCCTCCCGCTTCCGGGGTAAATATCTCATGCAGCCCACTGGTGGTGTCTGCCCATGCCATCTAGACATGGTGTAATCATCATCATAGCTGCCCACTACGCCCTTAGTAGTGGTGTCTGCCCGGCCAGTTAGGCACGGTGTGATCATACATATACGTAACATAAAGCATGCATGAGAACTCAAGTAAAAGCTATAGCTCTATCGGAGGGACATAAGGTCGGGAACCTCCGATTATATTATGGAACAATCATCCTCATTGTGTCTCACCTTGAAGGAACTAGCAATTTGAGGTGGGATGGCCAACAATGAATAACGTCAAGAAAGTTATGAAACAAGATCATTGAGTTCATAATAGCATCATTATCATCATCACTGCCATGGAATATATCTCATCTCAATCTCATAAGAGTCTCTTAAGAATCTTTAACTTTCATCTTTGGAATGTAGGGAGGTCGTGGAAATATAAAAAACGAAGTCATAATATAGAAGTCATGCCTTTGAAAGAAGGGGACTAGCCTTACATACCTTTACGTCTCTTTAACTTTGTCGACTAAACGCTTCCCTCCAAGTTCACGATTCTACATCCAAGAGAATTCGTACTAAGATTAGATAACCGGAAACATACTTGAAGCTAAGTTAAGGCTACTAAGGGCGAACGAAAATTGGGCAGCACTTCCTTCGTTTCCACAATTTTCTCCATATAATATAACAACTCCCAAACATCAATAATATCATAATCAATAAACTTTGCTAAGCTAGACATTATTCGATTCTCAAATTCCCCCTCAAAGCCATCCATAACCATAATTACCACCCAACGTCGTATTCATTCACATATAATGCTTCTTTAACAACCTTAATATCATTCATAACAAGATTGTACCCATGACATGTCAAGAACTATCATTGAAGTCAAGTCACTATTCAAACATATCATTATTTTCACATTTGAGCTCCATATTCTACTTTCCCCCTCAATCTAAGTCTTTCAACCACTCAATATTCTTAATAACATGAAATGAATATAAAACTCACCTTTGATTGTGTAGGAACGATCTTTAAATGAAGCTACTTCACTTGGAGAAAACCCTAGCTTTAATTTCAAAGGAATTCTTGATTTCCACAAGCCTTAAATAACATCCTTGCACTTGATTCTACTAATCTTTGGTGTTAAATCTTGATTTATCATGGGCTTATGCTGATATAGTGTGGGGAAGGTTCTAGAGGTGTGGAGAAGGTTGGAGAAGATGAGAAAATGAAGGAAATGAATTTGGTGTCCTCCTTATATAAAATTTGTAAGCTACTCGTCGGGTGTTATACGGTACGAACGACGAAGCGTCGATCTGACTGTCGAAGTCGTGCAATTTCCAGTGAGCAATCTTTCGTTTCCTTTCATTCTACGGTAAGAAGGACGGTTCGTCGAATTGATCGACGGAGCGTCGATCTGCTCCGTCGAATGGTCTTCGTGCTAAATCAATTCTACGGCACAATCGACGAAGCGTCGACCCGTCCGACGGTACAAGGAACGACCGTCGAACCCTCTTTTCCCAGAACTGCAGTGAAGTTTCATTTTGACGAACTTTCCTCCCTTGATTCAAATGTCTTTAGAATCTTAATTAGAACCATTAAGTATCCTTTCTTACTTGTAGGGATATCATATACACTTTAATTCACGTTAGTCCATTCACCGCTCAGCAACCCGAAATTTCGAGGTGTAACAGGTATTTTTTCATGTAACAAAAAGAAAAGAAACGAGGGGTTAGAAGGTTTTCTATGCTTACTTATTAAACCAAAGGATAAATGCATATGATTCTCATAAGAAAACAGATTAGCACATATATATTTACATGAAAAAAAATGAGTAAACAAGGAGGAAAGGAGAAGCGTAGAAAGGTCAAACAATTAGGTGACATAAATAAAGTCCAAGAAAGGCCAAATATAACCCTTTTAAAATAAAACCCATGTTGGCAGTAATGCAGTTTAAAATAACCTAAGATCAGCCTGAATTGATGAACATACACAAGGCAAAGGCAAGCCCAAATATAGCATAAAGATTAGAGCACAAGCCCAAATAGATATTATACTTATTGGTACAAAACTTAACAGATTCCGAACCTGATACCAGTAGTATACCACGTTTATACTGGTTATACAAGTTCTTACAAGGTATATAGGGATTATGTATATATGATATGATTTAGGTATAGTCTTGGAATATTTAACCACAAAAGATCCAACAGTTAACACAAAAAGCAAACCTTGTCCCATTTAACCTTTCTTCCAAGGTGAGTCACACTCATATTTATTCGTATACTAATTCCCAGCCTCCTTTTAACTTAATCCTTCAATACTTATGTTCATGTAATGACCTCAAACTACACTTAGGTTTATGTTTTACAATCAGTTCTTATTTTAACAAACACAACTGAGCCAAGCAAACATGTAGGGTCACAGATAATGAAGCAAGCCTACAGAGTCACATATAGGGCCACACAGTGTCACGACCCGACTAGGGGCCATGAGGGGTACCCGGAGCTGACTACCGAGCACCACTCATTATGCTAGTCTTCATACTTATCCTGCATTTATCTATTACTCACACACTTATAGTCATAAGGAAAACCATTTTCGATTTCAAGCATATCTACATTTATATACATAAGCCCTTCGGCTATCAAAATAAAACATATAGAATGAAGAAAGTCATGAGACCATATTACCCACACATACGTATCTACGAGCGTCAACTAGAGTGCTAGACATATGGACGGGACAGGGCCCCCGTCGCGCCCAAAATATATACACAAAAGAATGTAATCATAAGTAGCACCTCCGGGGTAATGGAGTGCTCCTGTGAGTCTGCTGATAAGCTCCTACAGATCCGCACCATCTCCCTGTCTACCTGTGGGCATGAACACAGCGCCCAAAAGAAAGGACGTCAGTACGAACATTGTACTGAGTATGTAAGGCATGAATAGTAATACCATAATAAAGAGACAGTAACATGAGCCGAAGATATAACCTGCTTAACCTTTAAAGGAAACACATGTCATACATATCACATACACCATCATCGTTAACCCGCGTCCGGGTAACCACCATAATGCCGCCCACTAGTGGTGTCATGCTTGGCCCTCTAGGCGCGGTGTAGTCATAAGCCGCCCGCCTTAGTGGTGTCATGCCCGACCTTCTAGGCGCGGTGGAATCATATCATCATGTGCTTATCATAAACTTATCATAAAGCATGTATTAGGATTCAATGATAATCCATAACTATATCGGGGTGACGTAAGGTCGGGAACATCCGATTCCATTATGAAGTAATCATATTCATCATACCTTACCTTGAAGGAACTAGCATCATAAGGTGGGTCTAGCAACAATGAATAACATTAAAGAATCGTATAAGGATCGTTAGCTTCATGGAGTTATCATATCATAAACTTTAGGATCTCTAGGCTTAGACTCATCATCATCATTATCATTATCATATTCATGACATATCTCTTATCTTTATCTCATAAGAAGCTCTTTATCAACATAGACTCATAGTTCGTGGAATGTAGGAAAGTCATCGAGAGATAGGGGAATTCGTGTCATAGGGATCATGCCTTAGAAAAGAAGGGACTAGCCTTACATACCTTTTCGTTTAGCTACTTTATCATCTGAGCATTCCCCTCCAATATTCGCGTTTCTACCTTCAGGATAGTTCGTACTAATATTAGATAATCGATAACGTAAGCATGTTTGAACTAAAGCTAGAGAAAATTGGGCAGCATCTCCTTTGTTTATACAACTTTCTCCGTATCATATAACAACTCCCCAAACATCAATAATAACATTCATCATATCACAATTAACAATCTTTATTCACCCCACATTATTCAAGTCTCCCAATTCTATTTCACATCATCCATAGCCACGGTCATAATACAACATTACATTCATCCTCACATAATGTTTCTCCCATGTTCTTAATATCATCTATAACATAATTATAATCACAACATGTCAACAATCATGATTCATATTAAGCTACTACTCAACAATGTCACTATTCTCACGTTTGTAACCCATTTTTCTATTTCCTTCTATAATCCAAGTCTTTCAACCTCTCCATAGTCCAAATAACCTGAAATGATCATAAAACTTACCTTTTATTGAGTAGGAATAGGTTTTGGGTAGAAATACTCCCCTTGAAGAAAACCCTAGCTTCAACTTCCAAGAGATTTCTTGGCTCTAGCAACCCCAAAGAGCTTCCTTGCACTTGATTCACTTGAATTTATGATATGAACCTTTGATTTCCCTTGAATTCTTGTATATGAAATGTGTGGAATGTTCTAGATACTTGGAGAGAAGTGGAGAAGTGTGGGAAATGAAAATAATGAAGTGGGAACACATTTAAATACTTGGAATTACTCAGCCCGTCGGGTGTTATACGGACACTTATACGGTCCATATAACATTGTACGGTCTGTATAACTGACCGTGGTTCACCATCATGGAAAACATCTTCCTGTTGGGGGTAATACGGACCCTTATACGGACCGTATAAAGTTATACGGACCGTATAAGTGGTCTTATAACTCCATTTTCCTGAAATGGTTTCCGTCGTTTCGTTTGTTCTCCAATCCTTGTGGAACCTTCTTAGCACTTGTTTAACACTTAATTAGCAATCTAAGTAGCATTATAACTCTTCCCCAAGATATTATTAATTCATCGTTAGCTCGATTCTCGTAACCCTCTTTCAAAGCACGGCTTATACTTTAGATTCTTCGACGAACTTTCTTCTCCTGCCTCGAATGTTTTTGGAATCTTGATTAGAACCATTAAATGATACTTCTTACTTAAAGAAACATCTATACTTCTTACCCTATGTTATTCTATCTGCTATACAATGACATGAAATTTTTTGAGGTGTAACACCCTTCCCCCCTTTAAAAACATTCGTCCTCGAATGTTAAGTTCTCGGGGATTTTACAAAAATTTCGCCAGAGTTTCCCTTGTAATATAGCACTACCATCCTGTCATAACAGCCCACAATAACAACGCCTCACAGGGCTACAATATAATAGCGAGAAATTACGGCCTCAAACGACCACCAGCATGAAAAGGAAGCATACATACTTCATAATGTCGATGTCTCTTCTTGGATCTCTTCCGGGAATGAAAACAATTGCAGATACTTGGACTTCATGTTTTCTTCTGCTTCCCGAGTCATTTCTTCTCGGTTATTATTTACGCCACAAGACTTTGACTGAAGCCCCCTCTTTATTTCTAAGTCTCCGTACTTGCCTATCTAGTATAGCAATAGGTACCTCTTCATAAGCCAACCTTTCTGTCACTTGAACATCATCTACCGGCACAATTTTAGTAGGATCTCTGACACACTTATGGAGCATTGATACATGAAAAATTGGATGGACTGATTCCAGTTCTGAGGGTAAGTCCAATTCATAAGCTACTTGACCCACCTTGCGGACAATCTTATAAGGTCCAATGTATCGAGGACTCAACTTCCCTTTCTTACCAAACCTCATCACGCCTTTCATCGGTGATACCTTTAAGAATACCCAATCATCGACTTGAAATTCTAAGTCTCACCGACGGTTGTCCGCATAGAATTTCTGGCAACTTTGGGCTGTCACTAATCGATCTCGAATAACCTTGATCTTTTCCACCGCTTGTTGAATCAACTCAGGACCTATTAGCTGTACCTCTCCTACTTCAAACCACCCAATTGGGGATCTACACTTTCTTCCATATAGAGCTTCATACGGGGCCATTTGAATACTGGCATGGTAGCTGTTATTGTATGCAAACTCAATAAGAGGTAAGTGGTCATCCCAACTACCACCAAAATCTAACACGCATGCTCGTAACATATCCTCCAAGGTCTGAATAGTGTGTTCGGCTTGCCCATCAGTTTGTGGATGAAATGCTGTGCTAAGCCTTACCTGAGTACCCAAACCTTCTTGGAAAGATTTCCAGAATTTAGCTGTAAATTGGGCTCCTCGATCTGTGATAATAGATATTGGGAAACCATGAAGTCGCACAATCTCTTGAGATACAACCTTGTATAATCTTCTGCCGAATAGGTGGTTTTGACTGGAAGGAAATGAGCTGCTTTCGTTAGTCTGTCCACGATAACCTATATGGAATCATACTTGCTTCGGGAACGAGGTAACCCTGCAATGAAATCCATGTTGATCACTACCTGTTTCCAGGCTGGAATCTCCATTGCTTGCAATAATCCTCCTGGCTTTTGGTGCTCAGTTTTCACTTGTTGGCAATTTGGACATTGAGCTACAAACTCTGCTATGTCCTTCTTCATTCCATCCCACCAATACATTAGCTTAAGATCGTGATACATCTTTGTCGCTCCTGGGTGAATGGAATACCGAGAATAATGAGCTTCTTCTAGAATTTAACGACGTAGCCCTGCAACATTTGGGACACATAGCCTGTGTCGGTATATAAGGACTCCATCTGTAGAAACTTCAAATGGCGGCTCCTCTTTCTCATGAACTGTATCTCTATAGTGACTCAACTGAGGGTCTTCGTATTGGCGATCTCTCACCTCCATGTCCAAAGATGAAACAGTCGGATTATTAATACCAATTCCTGCACTGCCTGAGTCAATTAGGCGAATTCCGAGGCTGGCAAGCTGGTGGAGCTCATGAATTAATTCTTTCTTCTCCGGAGGAACCTCACATGGACTTCCCATTGATTTGCGGCTAAGTGCATCAGCCACTACACTTGCCTTTCCGGGGTGGTATAAAATACTCACATCATAATCTTTCAATAGTTCTAACCATCGCCTCTGCCGTAGATTTAACTCCTTCTGCTTGAAAATATATTGGAGACTCTTGTGATATGTATAAATATCGACATGAACGCCATACAAGTAATGCCTCCACATCTTTAGTGCATGAATAACCGCGGCCAATTCGAGATCGTGGGTCGGATAGTTCTTTTCATGGTTCCGCAACTGCCTTGAAGCATAGGCAATGACTTTACCGTGCTGCATCAACACACATCCTAAACCAACACCAGAAGCATAAAAAATATACAACATAACCATCCGGCCCTTCTGGAAGTGTCGGGACTGGGGCCGAAGTTAACCTATCCTTCAATTCTTGGAAACTGCGTTCACAAGCATCAGTCCATTAAAATTTGGCTGACTTCTGAGTTAACTTCGTTAATGGTGTTGAGATGGAGGAAAACCCTTCCACAAATCTTCTATAATAACCTGCCAATCCCAGAAAACTATGGACTTCCGTAGGCGTTGTAGGCTTTGGCCAAGTCTTCACCGCCTCAATCTTTTTGACATCTACGCGAATGCCATCAGCTGAAATAATATGGCTTAGAAAGGTTACAAATTCAGCCAAAATTCATATTTTGAAAATTTTGCATACAATTCACGAGTCCGAAGAATCCCAAGGACAATACGCAAATGGTCTGCATGCTCAGATTCTGTATGAGAGTATACAAGAATATCATCGATGAACACGATCACGAACAGATCTAAGAGAGGTCTGAATACATTATTCATTAGATTCATAAACACCGTCGGAGCATTGGTCAACCCAAATGACATTACCCGAAATTTATAATGACCATATCTCGTTCGGAAAGCTGTTTTGGGAATATCTTCTTCTCTAACTCTCACTTGATGATAACCTGACCTCAAATCTATTTTGGAAAACCACTTGGCGCCCTGTAACTGGTCAAAAAAATCATCAATTCTTGGTAGCGGATATTTAATTTTTATCGTCACCTTGTTCAGCTGCCTATAATCAATGCACATCCATAGGGAACCATCTTTCTTTCTCACAAATAGGACGGGTGCTCCCCACGGTGACGAACTGGGCCTAATAAACCCCTTCTCAAGTACATCTTTCAGTTGTGCCTTCAGCTCTTTCAATTCTGCAGGAGCCAGTCGGTAAGGAGGAATAGAGATTGGTTTAGTATCCAGCAACACATCAATAGCGAAGTCAATCTCCCTTTCCGGAGGAAGACCTGGGAGTTCATCTGGAAATATGTCCGGGAATTCATTCACTACCGGGATGGATTGAAAAGTCAGTGGCTTTGCTTCGGTATCATGAACTCGAACTAGGTGATAAATGTAGCCTTTAGCTATCATCTTCGTTGCCTTAAGGTAGGAAATAAACCTACCTCTAGGAGATGCTATATTACTTTTCCATTCAAGCACGGGTTCTCCCGAAAATTGGAATGGAAGAACTTTCATTCGGCAATCGACATTGGCATAACATGAGGCCAACCACTCCATACCCATAATCACATCAAAATCTAGCATTTCCAGCTTAATCAAATCAGTAATAGTCTGACGATTACATACCATCACCACAAATTTTTGTACACTTGCCTAGCTATTACGGGATCACCAACCGGAGTAGATACCTCAAAAGGTTTAATTGGCTCGGGTTTCACCCCAGTACGACCAGCAATATAGGGAGTAATATAAGACAACATAGAACCCGGATCTATCAATGCATAGACGTCATGAGAGAATATAGATAATATACCTGTAACCACATCTAGGGAGGACTCAAGATCCTGTTGTCCAGCTAAAGCATAAATACGAGGCTGGGTACCACCTGAACCGGGCTCCCCTCCGTCCCTACCGCGACCCCCGCCGGAATCCTGGGAGCCCGCCCCTATCGGGCACACGGACGAAGAAGAACCCTGGCCGATCTGTGGCCGAACCCCACCTCTACTGTACCTCGAGGGACAATCATGCATCACGTGCTCAGTCTGTCCACAAACGTAACAAGCATCTGATCCTTGGCGACACGGGCCCGAATGTAACTTTCTGCACTGACTACACCGTGGAACTGGTGGCCTCCTCTGACTATAATCACCCCCAAACTGGGAACCTGAGACCCTTGAACTCTGACCCTGTCCTGAATGAATGGAGTGGTCAAATCTCCTTCCTCCAAACTGAGGAGGTGCATTAGTTGCCGACTAGCCTAAGTATCTAGAATATGACTGCCTCGATCCCCCTCTATAGTTGCTACCGGCACCCATAGATATGGCCCCTTACTCTGCCTTCTAGCAATATCACCCTCGCCCCTCTGCGGATGTTGTTGCTCTTCTAAATTCTAGGCATGGGCCTGAATACGAAAAATATCCATCCCCTCTTGCAATGAAGTTGTCAAGCAATCTTTAAACAAATGTGGCCCTAAGCCACTCACAAATCTATGCACTTTATCCCCCATATCGGCCACCATAGTCGGATCATATCTAGACAACGAATTAAAGTGAAGGCTATACTCTCGAGCACTCATGTTCCCCTGCTTCAAATTTAAGAATCTACCCGCTCTAGCTCGATGGACCTAGGGTGGCAAATAATGACGAAGGAAAGCATCCACAAATTCTTGCCGAACTGGGGAGGTGCATTTTCCTTTCTTGAGGACATCCAATTATTATACCAAAGAACCGCCACATCCCGGAGTCTATAAGATGCCAGCTCCACAGATTCAGTATAGGAGGCATGAACAATTTTCAATGTTCTCAACATCTCATCGATAAAACCTTGCGGGTCTTCATCCAGCTTTGACCCGAAAAACTCTGGAGGGTTTAAACTCATAATATCCCGGGCTCGAGTACTAGTCGCCCTGTCACCTAAACCTGTACTCTGCCTCTGTGCCTGACCGGCAACTAACTGCGTCAGTAGCAGAATAGCTTTGGTCATTTGTTGACCCGAAGTAACCGGTGGAGGAACTGGAGTCATAGGAGCTGGAGCTGAAGCTCCTCTTGTTCTTCTATAATAGGCGGAGTACGAGAGGTATTAGATGGAGCCTCACTTTGGGATTCACCTCCCTCTATATTGGTTGGCGGCTCCCTTTCTATCCGCCTCTCTGTCGTAGCCTTGCCCTTCTGGGCGGTAGTAGCTTTTCTCTTTACCGGCATTGCTGAAATCATAACGCACAATTAGGGAGGAGAAAATCTCATAACATAGCTCTATGGCACGATCTAATAAGAAGAAAAATGGTCATTTTTCCTAAATGCCCCGCAGCTTCTTGTTTATAATTGTGGCGCGCTTCACACCCATAAACGAGACTCTGCTAAACACGGCTCGTAGACACACCCTAGGACGGAACTGCTCTGATACCACTTTTGTCAAGACCCAACTAGGGGCCATGACGGGTACCCGGAGCTGACTACCGAGCATCACTCATTCTGCTAGTCATCATACTTATCCTACATTTATCTATTACTCTCACACTTCTAGTCATAAGGAAAACCATTTTTGATTTCAAGCATATCTACATTTATATACATAAGCCCTTCGGCTATCAAAATAAAACATATACAATGAAGAAAGTCATGAGACCATATTACCCACACATATGTATCTACGAACCTCTACTAGAGTACTAGACATATGGACGGGACAGGACCCTGTCGTGCCCAATATATATACACAAAAGAATGTAATCATAAGTAGCACCTCCAGAGTAATGGAGTGCTCCTGCGAGTCTGCTGATAAGCTCCTACGGATCCACACCGTCTCCCTGTCGCCCTGTGGACATGACCACAACGTCCAAAAGAAAAGACATCAGTACGAACACTGTACTGAGTATGTAAGGCATGAATAGTAATAGCATAATAAAGAGACAGTGAAACATAAGCCGAAGATATAACCTGCTTAAACTTAAAAGGAAACACATGTCATACATATCACATACACCATCATCAATAACCCGCGTCCGGGTAACCACCATAATGCAGCCCACTAGTGGTGTCATGCCCGGCCCTCTAGGCACGGTGTAATCGTAAGCAGCCCGCCTTAGCGGTGTCATGCCCGGCCATCAAGGCGCGGTGTAGTCATAAGCTGCCCGCCTTAGCGGTGTCATGCCCGACCTTCTAGGCGCGGTGAAATCATATAATCATGTGCTCATCATAAACTTATCATAAAGCATACATTAGGATTCAATGATAATCCATAACTATATCAGGGTGACGTAAGGTCGAGAACCCCCGATTCCATTATGAAGTAATCATATTCATCACACCTCACCTTGAAGGAACTAGCATCATAAGGTGGGTCTAGCAATAATGAATAACATTAAAGAATCGTATAAGGTTCGTTAGCTTCATGGAGTTATCATATCATAAACTTTAGGATCGCTAGGCTTAGACTCATCATCATCATTATCATTATCATATTCATGACATATCTCTTAACTTTATCTCATAAGAAGCTCTTTATCAACATAGACTCATAGTTCGTGGAATGTAAGAAAGTCATGGAGAGATAGGGGAATTCATGTCATAGGGATCATGCCTTAGAAAAGAAAGGACTAGCCTTACATACCTTTTCGTTTAGCTACTTTATCATCTGAGCATTCCCCTCCAATATTCGCGTTTCAACCTTCAAGAGAGTTCGTACTAATATTAGATAATCGATAACGTAAGCATGCTTGAACTAAAGGTAGAGAAAATTGGCAGCATCTCCTTTGTTTATACAACTTTCTCCGTATCATATAACAACTCCCCAAACGTCAATAATAACATTCATCATATCACAATTAACAATATTTATTCACCCCACATTATTCAAGTCTCCCAATTCTATTTCACGTCATCCATAGCCACGGTCATAATACAACATTACATTCATCCTCACATAATGTTTCTCCCATGTTCTTAATATCATCTATAACATAATTATAATCACAACATGTCAAGAATCATGATTCATATTAAGCTACTACTGAACAATGTCACTATTCTTATGTTTGTAAGCCATTTTTCTATTTCCTTCTATAATCCAAGTATTTCAACCTCTCCATAGTCCAAATAACCTGAAATGATCATAAAACTTACCTTTGATTGAGTAGGAATAGGTTTTGGGTAGAAATACTCCACTTGAAGAAAACCCTAGCTTCAACTTCCAAGAGATTTCTTGGTAGTAGCAACCCCAAAGAGCTTCCTTGCACTTGATTCACTTGAATTTATGATATGAACCTTTGATTTCCCTTGATTTCTTGTATATGAAATGTGTGGAATGTTCTAGATACTTGGAGAGAAGTGGAGAAGTGTGGGAAATGAAAATAATGAAGTGGGAACACATTTAAATACTTGGAATTACTCAGCCCGTCGGGTGTTATACAAAAACTTATACGGTCCGTATAACATTGTACAGTCCGTATAAGTGACCGTGGTTCACCATCATGGAAAACATCTTCCTGTTGGGGGTTATACGGGCCCTTATACGGACCGTATAAGTGGTCGTATAACTCTATTTTCCTGAAATGGTTTCTGTCGTTTCATTTGATCTCCAATCCTTGTGGAACCTTCTTAGCACTTGTTTAACACTTCATTAGCAATCCAAGGAGCATTGTAACTCTTCCCCAAGACATTATTAATTCATCGTTAGCTCGGTTCTTGTAACCCTCTTTCAAAGCACGACTTATACTTTATTCTTCGACGAACTTTCTTCTCCTGCCTCGAATGTCTTTGGAATCTTAATTAGAACCATTAAATGATACTTCTTACTTAAAGAAACATCTATACTTCTTACCCTGCGTTAGTCTATCTGCCATACAACTACATGAAATTTTTCGAGGTGTAACACACAGCACATAATTACGAATTTTGCCAACAAAGAAACTCAAACATAAGACTCAACTAATCATCAATAGCGGTTCACAGGTGGTAGACCTAGTTTTAAAAATGCCTTTAGCTTTTTAGTATGTAACCTGAGACATGTAACATCAATAAACCACAACACCAAGTACTATCAGCTTCATAGTTTGAAAAACAAAGTTGTTACAGGCAGCATATAGAGGGTTTGATTCTTTCCTTAAGTCAAGTAAGTGTTATTTCTAGTTCAACAGTTATAGTTTTAGGTCCATTAAACACACAAGTTCCATTTTTATCCTCAATAACACATCTTTAGATCAACACTTAGGTCTAGCACACATCACAGAGAAATCATTATAAAGCATCAAGCACACACAGGTCGCAAGGGACTCTATACTTAGCTTAACCATGTCCAGACATATCTTAGGCAACTAAAAACTAACTTTTAGATTAGTTAAAACTCAGACAGAGAGTTGGGAACCCTAACCCTGGTGTTAAAAAAGAAAGCTTAGGTGTATGTAACCATATTGACCAAGTTCAACACCCATTGGTCTAGATTTACAACAGATAATCAACTGGACAACCATTCATAACTAAACTTCAATCACTAGCATGACTAACAAATTTCTAGGTTAGGACTGCATATAATACACAGCAGATGTCATAACAGTCCACGAACAGACCCAAATTTAGAGAAAACAAGCAGAGATTAACCCCATTCTTCTAAACAACACTTGGAGGCAAACAAAAAAAAAAAAAGAACATGACAACGGTCCTTATTAGACCCTATTTTGAGGAGATTCAGACTGAACAAGTGTTATTTAAATACCTTTGAACATGACTAGCTTAACAAGGTAAATAGCAAGAAACAAAAAAGGGTTGAGTACTTAATCTCAACATGTTTAGTCTCTTTAAAAAAAAAAAAGTCATTATCACCTTTAAACCAAGGTATAGAATTTCATTACACAATAACAGGATCATAGATAGGTTTACATTATGTACTTAAGAAAGTAATAAGTAGGAATTAAACTAACTACACACTTAGCAAACAAGTTTTAAAAGCTAATGACCCCTGAATTATATTTACACAATAATTAATCTAATTAGTCTACTTAACAGCATATGAAACAGATTTAGCCAAAACTACACTAAACCATACATAACTAACACATAGCTCACACATAAACATAAAAAGGGCAAGAAATTAACAAGGACAAGAGAATTACCTGTCTTATGCGTAGCCTTTGATCGAGATTTGGACTTGGTGACCTTGTTTGCCCCTCAAAACCCCAAATGCACAAACCACACAACCCACACACAAAAACAAAGCTTTTAAATTTTGAAACTAACTGGAACTTTTAAAGTTTTGAGGCAAATTGCTTAGAAAAACTTAAGCATTTCGAGTGTAATAGACTATCTGATAATTTTCAGTGTCCAAGTGTGTCCAATAAATGTAACTTAGGGTCCTTTATATAGCAGACTCCCAAAATCCCCAAACCTCATGGCACCGATATGGGATAAATCCCAAAGATGGGATTTCCTCCTCACATCTCATGTTGTACGGTGGAGATTAAATCAAAAATATGCATCAAAGGTCAGATTTCAACCAACAAAGCCCGATCCAAAAAGTTCTTCAAGAACCAATCATAATGCGGTATTCAAAATCGAAAACAAACAAGAGTAATTAAAGAAAATACAGTCTTTGACCGTTTGAATACAGAAAAGCCAGAAAGAAATATCAAAATAAGTAAGGATAATACCGTGTTTGGTCGCAATAGAGGAGAGAGGAGGCCAAGCAATTAATGCTTGCCTCCAATCGTCCCTGCCAGGCCTGCTAAAGGCCTTACACCTCTGATTCTTTTCCAAAAATGGCGAGATGACGAGAGGAGAGAGAGAGAGGGTGGCCCCGCGGCGGCTAGCGTTTGGGGTAAGGGGAACGAAAAGACGATATTGGGGTGTGTTTGGCGTGAAAATGAAGAAGGAAGGGGTATACCCTCCTTCCTTCTTCAGCACCCGCCATTCATGCAAAGAGAATGGTGTCACGATCCAAAATCCATAAGCCGTGAAGGCAACTATCTCCATTTGGTAAGTAAGCCAAAACCGATTAATAACCAATTAAGTTACTTAAGCGGAAAGTAAAGAGACAACACATATAAATTTATAATTAAGTCTTTATCAATGATAAAACTACGGAAATAACAAAATACCACCCAAGATTGGTGTCATGTGTACAAGAGCCACTAAGAAGATAAATACAAGTCTAAAATCTCTAAGACATTGTCCAAAAAAAAAAAGACAAGCAAACATAAAAGATAGAGGGAAAAGGGTGATTTGGATCAGCTAAGTAGTTCAGCACAATCTCCTAAAATCAACACCTCAGACTCAAACAGCTATGCGGATCCCACTTGTACTTGGAAGATTCGCACGACAAAGCGTGTAGCAAGCGTAGTACGAGTACGGGAAGCACGTGTACTCAGTATATCTCATAGACCAACAAAGAAGAAGTATTAACGAAGTTATTAAGAAAAGCTTCATTTTAGCATGATCCGGTTTACCTCACTCCAGATTGTTTAATTAACAGGATAGAGGATAAATCAAAAGTCAAGTAAGGTCAAATACCAAGTAAAAAGGTAAACCAGAAAATCAATTAAGGATATGCCAAGCAATGCAATGAAATGATATTGAATGAAATTTACTTTCCACAATCTGTATATACACGGAAGCTCCACAAGATAAAATGGGAGACGTGACCCACAGGGGAATCGTGAAGTCGATACACTGCCGAAACGATTTTCTTTCGGCATACACATATCAGCCGGAACCATTTCCCTTTGGCATATCAACAAACCATCGGAACCATTTCCCCTCCACATATCACTCCAACCAAATCGATCTAAAATATCACATCGCGCCAAAACTATGTGAACTATCATCATATATGGATTTGGATGATCACATAAGCATGTATATAAAATGTATTTCAAACACAACCAAGAACCTTGCATGAATACACCACTAGTTTGTTTATTACAAGTAAACAGGTTTAATGGAGTGGTATATACACATAACTGGAAAATCACGTCAAATCACTACAAGCTAATGCCCACATACTTAGGCATTCTCGGATTTCAATCTGTAAGTAAAATTTCATAATTTTTCATACATAGCACCGGTACTCGTACTAATGCCTGTCACTTCTCGGGTACGAGACTCACCCTCGTTCACCCTTACATCGTCTTATTATTTTTTTTAATCTTTACTTATCAAAAAATTCCCTCAAACAAAGTCTTAAAATACCTCAAGGCTAAGTAAACAAATTATGAAAGCGTAATCTTCTACTGAAGTGCCTCGGGACTCACCCAATCTATCAAATACACAATGATATTTAGTAAACAAGTCCACAGACAACCTTATTGCTATAGTTATAACTCGAGCCAAAAATTCAACCCAAAAGTCAAATCCGAGTCTGCAAGGGCAGAACTTAAATTTTATTAGAAAATCAGTTTACCCATAGCCTAAATAATCTAAATCTAGAAAATTAGCTAAATCCGTTCACAAATTGTCACGACCCATTTAGCCGTGCGGGCACTTACCTTTCCACCTCAGTAAGCGAATCACCCCAACAATGAACCAACACACGAAAGAATGAATTTAAACAGCAGAATAGAACAAATACGTAAGTCTCACGATATATGTGTGTGTATATATATATATATATAGCGGTAAAAGTACGGAAGATAATAAACACCCCCAGGGTCTAGTCTAAATAATAAAAGAGCATCTAAGGAGAATAGTACAATCTGGATTACTAATACATAACTGCGTATGTACCTGAAATAAAAGTAAGACATATGATAGGAAGCCTTCAAGGTCAGCGGACGCCATGCTCACCCTAGAAACTCGAGAGAAAGCTGAAGCGTCGATCAACCACGGGTCACGGAAGTGGATCCGACCTGGTACTCTGCATTCATAAAAGAATGCAACAAGTGCAGGTCAGTACAAACAACAGTACTGGTAGGCATCATTGGCCGACTAAGCATAGTTAACACAATTCAGATAATAAAGCAGATAAGTAAATAAACCAACCAGCATAAAATAATATAATCACAACCGAGTATCCGTCATCGCCTATGTAAAGCATCTAAACCCAAATATGTCATGTCTAAATATATCCGAACCAATCCAATCACCAAGCATTTCAATCAATTCATAATGCAATGCGGTGCAATAATGGTTATAATGCAATGCCATGCCATGCAAATGAGGTGTACAAATGTACTCCGGACAGAAATATGGACGTCTCGGTAGCACAACCCAGTGTGACTCGCGAAGTCTAAGTGCCACCTATCCTGGATCTTTGCCCAATAGATAGATGGGACCCCGAATCTTTGCCCACGGGGGGATTCACACTGGCACCACCCTAGGGGACCCGCGGAGTCCATGCACTAACAACGATTTCGGGATATTTTCATAATCGCCCATGTAACAATGATGCCGGAATAGATCATCGGACATCGGCCATCTCACAATCACTCAAGTAAAAGAGTCTATCAAATATCAGTTTCACACAATTAACGATTCCGGAATTGAACCTCGGACATCGGCCTTCTTACAATCACTCAAGTAAAAGAGTTCATCAAATATCAGTTGCATACAATCAACAATTCCGGAATTGAACCTCGAACATCGGTCTTCTCACAATCACTCAAGCAAAAGAGTTTATCAAAATATCAATTTACTCAATCAACGATACGGGATCATCACCGGGTATCGGCCATGCATCATGAATGTGTGAGAATACGTGCAATGCGTATATCAATGCCAAAGGTAAGCTACAACCTACCTGGATTGTCGAACCGCTACACCAACAACTCACTCATTTACCTTCCCCTTCCACTGAACCTCAGAACTAAAGTAGTCTAAGAATAATCGAATTCTATATTAGAAATCGTGAAGAATGATACTAATATTGCTACTATTTCAATTCGGTCAATTCTAACCCTAGAAATTGGGGAAAACGGGCCCACACGGGCAAAACGGGAAATTCGAGAGCAAAATACCAAATTAAGTACTAGGTAATCATAACCCAACCACTAATTATTGATTTAGCTCAAGGATTAGCCTATTTTCTGATTTCAAGCAAAAACCCCAAATTGGGTAAAACCCTAAGTCTCCAATTCCGAAATTCAATGCTAAAAGTGGAAGATATATGCTTAATCAGCTTAGATTAGTCAATATCTAACATAAACATCACCAATTTATTATTAAAATCCTGGGGACAATGTTCTTCCAAAACCCTCTTAGAACTCCCATCACCATGGGTTTATTAAGGGAAAAGGGGAATGTAACATGATAATGGATTAAAGGAAGAATGAAGAAATGGGAAAGATTTACCTCCAAGATTCTCCTCCAAACATCCTTAAGAGCAGTTTCTTCAAGCTAAAATATCGAAATGGGATATAATGAGGGTCTAGGGCTTTTAACGCTTCATTAATATTACTAACTGCCCATCACCCGCTTCAGCGGCACTGGGACCGCCCCAGCGGTATCGCTTCAACGGTCACTTGACCGCTTCAACGGTAATGACCAAAAGACATTGACCGCTCCAGCGGTGCCGCTGCCGTAGTGTTGGTGCCGCCAAAGCGGGCACCAAACACTACAAAACTCTCAAAGTCCACAATTCGATCCGATTTTCCGACTAGTTCCCGAGGCCATCTGCTTACATACCAAACACATAGTCCCTTATAAAAACACGCTACGAATGCGCCCGTGGCCTCGGAATCCCCAACGGAGCTATCGTTGACCGAGTCAACCTCCGATGTCTTAATCCCAAATTCCTAACCCAAGTCCCGGAATACATCCAAGTGCGTTGGGAAGCGAACCAACTATACACACAGGTTCTAAAAAACCATCCGGACCTCTCGAAATCGATGAAATTCTGACAAAGGTTTGTTTGCACAAAAGTCAACTTTGGGTCAATCATTTTTCACTTTAAGCCTATATTTTCTCAAAAGTTGCTCGAATCCAGTCTAGATATCTCGAGAAGCGTATCAGCGGTCCTCTCGGGTCAAAAGTGAGCTAATCAATGCTCAGGAATAGGCGAAAATACCTAAAAGACTATAACAACTAAATGGGTCATTACATCAGATACCAATTGAACCGTCGCTCGTCCTCGAGCAAAGAAAAGACGGAAAGTAGGAAAATATCTAAATCAGTGAACAACTGAGGATATCGGCTATGTATGTCGGACTCGGTCTCCCAATTAGCCTATTCCACCGGACGGTGCTTACATTGTACCTTCACAGAAGCAATCTCCTTTGACCTCAACTTCCAAACCTACCTATCCAAGATCGCGATGGGCTCCTCCTTATAAGTCAAATTCTCATCAAGCAATATAGAATCCCAACAGACAATGTAGGTACCATCGGCATGGTATTTTTTCAGCATTGAAACATAAAAGACCGGATGAACTCCCGCCAAGCCTGGCGGCAATGACTCATAAGCTACATTACCCATACAATCCACAATCTCAAACGGACCAATGTACCTGGGGCGTAACTTTCCCCTTTTACCAAACCTCATAACACCCTTCATGGGTGAAGCCTTCAGTAGAACTTGGTCACTAATAGCAAACTTTAAGTCCCGAACCTTCCGGTCCGCATACATCTTTACTGACTCTGAGCTGCCAAAAGTGTGGCTTGAATAACTCTCACCCTATCAAGGGACTCTCTCAATAGGTCTGTGCTCCAAGGTCGAGCCTCGAACCCATCAAACTAACCAATCAGAGATCTACATCTCCTACCATATAAGGCCTCAAAAGACGCCATGCCAATACTCGAATGATAACTGTTATTGTATGCAAACTCTACCAAGGGCAAAGGCTGAACCCAATGACCACCAAAGTCAATAACACACGCTCTCAACATGTCCTCGAGCACCTGAATGGTCCGCTCAGACAGGACATCGGTCTGGGGATGAAAGGTTGTACTAAGATCCAATCGGGTACCCAACTCCTCGTGAAATGCCCTCCAAAATAGGGAGGTGAAGATAATACTCTAATCAGATACAACAAAAATAGGAACCCCATGTAATCTCACAATATTACGAAAATACATCTTAGCTAACTTCTCCGCCGCATAGGAAACTTGAACTGGAACAAAATGAGCGGACTTTCTCAACCGATTCACTATCACCCAAATAGAATCAAACTTGCCAAGAGTCTTCAGAAGACCCGTGATGAAATCCATGGTAATCTTCTCCCACTTCCACTCGGGAATAGGCATCCTCTGAAGCACCCCACCGGGTCGCTGCTGCTCATACATTATCTGCTGACAATTTCCATACTTAGACACAAAATCAACTATATCTCTCTTCATCCGACAACACCAATAGTCTTTGTCTCATGTCTCGGTACATCTTAGTCACCCCGGATGAATGGAATAGCGAGAGCTATGAGTCTCAGATAAGATCAACTGAATCAAATCACCAACACGAGGAATGTACACACATCCTCTAATCCTCAAAATGCCCTCAGAATCAATCACGGCCTCCTTAGCCTCACCTCTCGAAACCTTATCTAGGATCTTACTCAACTGAGCATTCTCAAACTGATGAGCCCTGATCCGATCTAATAAAGATGACCTCGCCTCAATATAGGCCAAAATCCTGCCCGGGGCTCAAATATCAAGATGGACGGAATTATTGGCTAGATTCTGAACCTCCATGGCTAACGGACGCTCGAAAATAATCAATCGAGCTAAACTCCCTATACTCACCGCCTTGCGACTCAAGGCACCGGCTACCACATTGGCTTTACCAGGGTGATACAGAATAGAGTGTCATAGTCCTTCAGGAGCTCCACCCATCGGCGCTTCCTGGAATTAAGATCTCTCTGAGTAAACACATGCTGAAGGCTACAGTGATAGGTAAAAACCTTATAATGAACACCGTAAAAGTAATGCCTCCAAAGCTTCAAAGCGAAGAATACGACTAGCAACTCCAATTCATGGGTAGGGTAATTCTTCTCATGAACTTTTAACTGAAAGGAAGCATAAGCTATTACTCTACCCTCCAGCATCAATACCACACCCAAACCCATACGGGAAGCATCACAATAGACAGCGAAATCCTTACCTTCCACAGGTAGGGCTAGGATCGGGGCTGTAGTCAAAAGAAGCTTGAGATTTTGGAAGCTCTCCTCACAATCATCCGTCCACTGGAAGGGAACATCCTTTTGAGTTAATCGGGTCAAGAATGAAGCAATGGCAGCAAAACCCTTCACAAAGCGACGGTAATAACTGGCCAATCCTATAAAACTACGAATTTCGAAGCGTAGTGGGCCTCGCCCCCCTCGCGACCTCGATCTTCGTGGATCGGCCATAATCCCTCCTTGGACACCACATAGCCTAAGAATGCTACAGACTCCAACCAGAACTCACACTTAGAAAATTTAGCGAACATGCTATGTTTCTTCAACAACCCAAGAATGGTACGGAGATGGCTCTCATGGTCCTCTCTACTCTTGGAATACACCAAGATGTCATCAATAGACACAATCACAAAGAAATCGAGGAACGGCCGAAAGATGCCATTCATGTTACACCTCGCATTTTTGCACATTTGAATATTCCGAGTTAATGGCGGGACGTTAAGGACAAGGTTAGTTTCCGGTTTTGTTGAATGCGCGGTCGCTTATAAATATTATTGTTATGGAAATTTAGGGGCAAACTTGGAATTGGAAACTTTTATGCATGACTTGTTGAAGAAAAATTGGAGGTTAAAAGTTGGGAAATAATTTTCATGAAATAGCACAAGTGTGTATTATATATATTTGTGGTGTGTGTGTATATGTATATGGGCCCCACTCCTTGAGGACATGTGATGAAAATATGGACCAAGCTTATCAAGGAAGACATTAGTCATCTTTATTCATTTTCGAAAAATCAAGAAAATGGGAGAAAACTCTAGAGAGGGGCATGTGCCCCTCACATTCCTCTATAATTATATATATATATATATATGTGATATATAAGAGAAGAGGGCATAAGTCATTTTTTAAAAACTCTAAAGAATTCAAGAGAAATGGAGAAAGAAAAAAGAAGAAGAAGGGCGGCCAAGGCCAAGGAAATTTGTGGGAACCCATTATGCAATCTACCATGGAGAATTTGTT